>NC_091369.1:2079891-2127391 GCF_038502225.1 Cherax quadricarinatus
TAACAATAATAATAATAATGTAAATTCATGGGAGCGCTAACCCCGTAGGGGTTTATAACGCCTGGAGAGTTTATCTGGAGTTTATCTGGAGAGAGTTCCGGGGGTCAACGCCCCCGCGGCCCGGTCTGTGACCAGGCCTCCTTAGGTCAGTGTCCCAGGATGCGACCCACACCAGTCGACTAACACCCAGGTACCCATTTTACTGATGGGGAACATAGACAACAGGTGGAAAGAAACACGTCCAATGTTTCTACTCTGGCTGGGAATCGAACCCAGGCCCTCACCGTGTGAAGCGAGAGCGTTAACCACCAGGCCACCAGAGCCCCTGGGGAATGAATCAGATTCGATTCAAGGAATTGGAACACAGGTCCACTTGCTTGGACCAGGAGACCCTCACAAGCACCAAGAAACCTTCCTTGAGGAGAATAATACTGTTGATGATGATAATAATAATAATAATAATGATAATAATAATTTTAATAATAATAGTAAAAATAAAATAATGGTAAAATAATAATAAGAATAATAATAAAACAATAACTATTAATTAATAGCTGATAATAAAACAATAATATAGTGATAATCATAATAAAAATAAAACAATAATAATAATATTTTTACAATCATAATTAATCGCTAAATAATAATAATAATATTAATAATAATAATAATAATAATAATAACTTGACAGTTGGTGTGAGAATTATGCAGTGTACGTATATAGATGGTGAAGATATCTTGGCAGATACATCTGTCCTTAAACAGTGAGTCTCCTCGTGTACTTCCAGACTTCCTAAGGGGTTTTGAACAATAACTTTGACGGTATAAGGTTAGGTAACACTCCCTGCCTTTATTTACAAGCTAAGAGCTATTACCTACCTCAGCTTATTTGAAAGCTGTCCTTGGTGTTATTTTTACTGTTTGTCTGTGTGTGTGTCTCTCTCTCTCTCTCTCTCTCTCTCTCTCTCTCTCTCTCTCTCTCTCTCTCTCTCTCTCTCTCTCTCTCTCTCTCTCTCTCTCTCTCTCTCTCTCTCTGTCTCTCTCTCTCTCTCTCTCTCTCTCTCTCTCTCTCTCTCTCTCTCTCTCTCTCTCTCTCTCTCTCTCTCTCTCTCTCTCTCTCTCTAATGGATCTTCCTCCTTGTCAATCAATTCTTGTTGACATTCAACTTCGTAATGACTCTCTTTGGCTGCTTGTTGCGTATATTTTATATCCTGACGCAGCTGTGTAGAATATTGCTGGCTACACTGGTAGGAATTATGCAGTCTGCCGTGCACACTGGCTCGTTCTGCCCACCTCTGTATCTGCAGAGTTGCATTCCACAAGTTGGTGCTGACGAGGGAATGTGTTCACTTGGCACATTCTTCAGCATGCCTGACGCTCTCTACCTGCTAGTTTCATTCATGTTATTGCCTCACCAAAGGTATTTATTATTATTATTATTATTTTATTGTTTTTATTATTTTATAATTATTTTATAATAATAATTATTATTATTAATATTAATATAAAACGCCCATGGAACAAACTAGGCATGCGAGCCACTAGTAGCAACAGTCTGGTTGACCAAGCGGTTAGTAATGATACCTGGTTCCAGGGTTGGTTTCGAGAGGAGTACTCTTGATATACCAGTGATGGACACGTGTATGATGTCCTCAGTTATTCTTGGGTAAGGGTCCTGGAAGGTACTCTTGCCTAAGTTAAGCGATTAGTGGGTGTGTGGAAGTGATGATATGCTTGGTGTAATGTGTACCCTCGTACCTTTCCTGGTACCGGGTCTGTAGCGTCTGTCCTTCCTTGTAGGTTACAGGTATTGGGTTGCAGTTGTCTCACACTGTTCCGTATTCTCATTGCTTGGCATTTGTCAGGGTTGAAGTCTAATTGCCCCTTGCCTGACCACAACACTTAGACCACACCTGGTAAACCACAACTGGTAAACCGTAACTGGTAGACTACAAACACACACACACACACACACACACAGGAGGATCCATACATACCTTTAAGAAGAGGTAAGATAAAGCTCATGGAACAGGAAGTGACCTAGTAGCGGCCAGTGAAGGGGCGGGGCCAGAAGCTGTGACTCGACCCCTGCAACCACAACTAGGTGAGCACACACACACACACACACACACACACACACACACACACACACACACACACACACACACACACACACACACACACACACACACACACACACACACACACACACACACACACACACACACACACACACAGGATACAGTTGATCAGTTTATTGGCTGTGTCCTGTGTGACGGCTAGTGGTAAATCCTCCCAGGCTAATGCTATCGCTAGGATAAATACATTTTTCCAGTGCAGAGAAGCTGAAATATTTCCTTGTTGATCATGGCCCATACTGCAAGAGGAAAGTGGACCAGCATCTCTGCCAAGCGCCAGATTCATTAGACTGTGATGAATGTGGGCCACCGGGCCGCTAATACCGGTTTCAGACAGTTGACACAATTTAAATTTTAGCCGCAATTTGCATATGGATCACAGGATTATGCATACTGTAGCGAAAATTTCCAATTATATCAGAAAAATGACTCAAATCTCTAAAAGTGGAATGAACGTCGAAATATACAATTAAAACAGAACAGCCTGGTTGAACAGGTAATCAACAGCGGGTAAGGCTGGTGTTAGGTCGGGCAAGGAGGGTAGAAAAACTCCAGAAACCTTTTACAGGCATGTTCGAAAACCGTTCAGAGAGGAGGCCACTGGGAGAGCTGGTTTAGTGCGGAATGAAGGAAGCTTAAAGTGTCTTCCACACCAACACTACCAACGTAGCGGCGTGGGGGAAGCTTGAGTGTCTTCCACACCAACACTACCAACGTAGCGGCGTGGGGGAAGCTTGGAGTGTCTTCCACACCAACACTACCAGCGTAGCGGCGTGGGGGAAGCTTGGAGTGTCCACACCAACACTACCAACGTAGCGGCATGGAGGAAGCTTGGAGTGTCCACACCAACACTACCAACGTAGCTGCATGGAGGAAGCTTGGAGTGTCCACACCAACACTACCAACGTAGCGGCATGGAGGAAGCTTGGAGTGTCCTCCACACCAACACTACCAACGTAGCGGCATGGAGGAAGCTTGGAGTGTCCACACCAACACTACCAACGTAGCGGCATGGAGGAAGCTTGGAGTGTCCTCCACACCAACACTACCAACGTAGCGGCATGAAGGAAGCTTGGAGTGTCCACACCAACACTACCAACGTAGCGGCATGAAGGAAGCTTGGAGTGTCCTCCACACCAACACTACCAACGTCGCGGCATGGAGGAAGCTTGGAGTGTCCTCCACACCAACACTACCAACGTAGCGGCATGAAGGAAGCTTGGAGTGTCCACACCAACACTACCAACGTAGCGGCATGAAGGAAGCTTGGAGTGTCCTCCACACCAACACTACCAACGTCGCGGCATGGAGGAAGCTTGGAGTGTCCTCCACACCAACACTACCAACGTAGCGGCATGGAGGAAGCTTGGAGTGTCCACACCAACACTACCAACGTAGCGGCATGGAGGAAGCTTGGAGTGTCCACACCAACACTACCAACGTAGCGGCATGGAGGAAGCTTGGAGTGTCCTCCACACCAACACTACCAACGTAGCGGCATGAAGGAAGCTTGGAGTGTCCACACCAACACTACCAACGTAGCGGCATGGAGGAAGCTTGGAGTGTCCTCCACACCAACACTACCAACGTAGCGGCATGGAGGAAGCTTGGAGTGTCCTCCACACCAACACTACCAACGTAGCGGCATGGAGGAAGCTTGGAGTGTCCACACCAACACTACCAACGTAGCGGCATGGAGGAATATTGGAGTGTCCTCCACACCAACACTACCAACGTAGCGGCATGGAGGAAGCTTGGAGTGTCCACACCAACACTACCAACGTAGCGGCATGGAGGAATATTGGAGTGTCCTCCACACCAACACTACCAACGTACACATTCAAATTTGAACCGAGTTTTTCCTTAGTCGTCATCGTTGCTTTGCTTATTTCACTGTTTGTCTTTAATTTACTCATTTGTGGCCTAATATACGTACTTTATTTATAGGCTCCTGTAACCAGAACCTAAACCAACCTAATCCATTCTATCCAAACCTACCTAACCTATTCTATCCTAGGCCAGCCTAACCTATCCTGTCCTGGGTCAGCCTAACCTATTCTATCCTAGGCCATCCTAATTAGCCTATTCTATCCTTGACCATCCTAACCTATTCTATCCTAGGCCATCCTAACCTGTTCTATCCTAGACCATCCTAACCTATTCTATCCTAGGCCATCCTAACCTGTTCTATCCTAGACCATCCTAACCTATTCTATCCTAGGCTAACCTAACGTATCCTAAAAAAATATATATATAAATTATTTGTAAGTTTTGAGGCCGCGTTTAGAAATTAACGTTGGAAACCTAACGAGAAAACGAACGGCGTCAAACGTCTATAGTTTGATGTTAGACGTGAGAAAAATAATACCAAGGTTAGTACGTAAGGATCATAAAGCACCCGAGAACTGGTAGGAAATCAGGTTTGATACTAGGAAGGGAAGGGCAGCTCTAGTTTGTTAGGTCAAGAGCCCCTCTTCAAGGTACCCCTCCCTTGTTAGAATAGTGGACGATATTACTCCTGTTACATCAGTGGATGATATTACTCCTGTTACATCAGTGGACGATATTACTCCTGTTACATCAGTGGATGATATTACTCCTGTTATATCAGTGGACGATATTACTCCTGTTACATCAGTGGACGATATTACTCCTGTTACATCAGTGGATGATATTACTCCTGTTACATCAGTGGATGATAGTACTCCTGTTACATCAGTGGACGATATTACTCATGTTACATCAGTGGATGATATTACTCCTGTTACATTAGTGGATGATATTACTCCTGTTACATCAGTGGATGATATTACTCCTGTTACATCAGTGGATGATATTACTCCTGTTACATCAGTGGATGATAGTACTCCTGTTACATCAGTGGATGATAGTACTCCTGTTACATCAGTGGATGATAGTACTCCTGTTACATCAGTGGATGATAGTACTCCTGTTACATCAGTGGATGATATTACTCCTGTTACATCAGTGGATGATATTACTCCTGTTACATCAGTGGATGATATTACTCCTGTTACATCAGTGGATGATAGTACTCCTGTTACATCAGTGGATGATAGTACTCCTGTTACATCAGTGGACGATATTACTCCTGTTACATCAGTGGATGATAGTACTCCTGTTACATCGGTGGATGATATTACTCCTTGTTAGAAAGGGATGATTGTTACCCATTGTTAAAGTGTGAAAAATAGTGTCCCTTTTGTGAGCTATTGCTTAATGAGGGGGCGAGTACCAACAGGCTGATTGGTCAGAGACCGACTACCAGACTGAGGTTCGAGCTTCCAGTACTTGTATATAATGAACCAGGCGTATATATTTAGTGCTTGGCGTGTATATACAACAGTACGGGCGTGTATATACAATACGGGCGTGTATATGCAACAATAAGGGCAGTATATACAACAGTAAGGGCGTGTATAATACTGGGAGTGTATATACAATTATGTGGGCGTGTATAACAACATGGGCGTGTAGAGATACGGTAACTGTTAAAGAAACTGCTGTAGAGAGCGAAGAGAGACAGTTGACTGGAAATACCAGAGTGTGTTGCAAGGTCTCTCTCTCCCACAACCTCTTTCACCCTTCTCACCTTCCCCTCTCACCCCTCTCCCACTATGTTCCTTGCCTTTCTCCCACTAAACCTCTCCTGAGGGATGGTAATTCCCAGGTAATAGTAACTGCAGCTCTTCTGGTAGGAAACCTTCCAGGTTTCTGAATTATTAATTAAATACTCGATTATATCTTTATTGGCCTACTGAAATCTCCCAGTCCAGACTGACTGAAATCTCCCAGTCCAGACTGACTGAAGTCTCCCAGTCCAGACTGACTGAAGTCTCCCAGTCCAGACTGACTGAAGTCTCCCAGTCCAGACTGACTGAAGTCTCCCAGTCCAGACTGACTGAAGTCTCCCAGTCCAGACTGACTGAAGTCTCCCAGTCCAGACTGACTGAAGTCTCCCAGTCCAGACTGACTGAAGTCTCCCAGTCCAGACTGACTGAAGTCTCCCAGTCCAGACTGACTGAAGTCTCCCAGCCCAGACTGACTGAAGTCTCCCAGTCCAGACTGACTGAAGTCTCCCAGTCCAGACTGACTGAAGTCTCCCAGTCCAGACTGACTGAAGTCTCCCAGTCCAGACTGACTGAAGTCTCCCAGTCCAGACTGACTGAAGACTCCCAGTCCAGACTGACTGAAGTCTCCCAGTCCAGACTGACTGAAGTCTCCCAGCCCAGACTGACTGAAGTCTCCCAGTCCAGACTGACTGAAGTCTCCCAGTCCAGACTGACTGAAGTCTCCCAGTCCAGACTGACTGAAGTCTCCCAGTCCAGACTGACTGAAGTCTCCCAGTCCAGACTGACTGAAGTCTCCCAGTCCAGACTGACTGAAGTCTCCCAGTCCAGACTGACTGAAGTCTCCCAGTCCAGACTGACTGAAGTCTCCCAGTCCAGACTGACTGAAGTCTCCCAGTCCAGACTGACTGAAGTCTCCCAGTCCAGACTGACTGAAGTCTCCCAGTCCAGACTGACTGAAGTCTCCCAGCCCAGACTGACTGAAGTCTCCCAGTCCAGACTGACTGAAGTCTCCCAGTCCAGACTGACTGAAGTCTCCCAGTCCAGACTGACTGAAGTCTCCCAGTCCAGACTGACTGAAGTCTCCCAGCCCAGACTGACTGAAGTCTCCCAGTCCAGACTGACTGAAGTCTCCCAGTCCAGACTGACTGAAGTCTCCCAGTCCAGACTGACTGAAGTCTCCCAGTCCAGACTGACTGAAGTCTCCCATTTCGGACTGACTGAAGTTTCCCAGTTCAGACTGACTGAAGTCTCCCAGTTCGGACTGACTGAAGTCTCCCAGTTCAGACTGACTGAAGTCTCCCAATTCAGGCTGAAGTCTCCCAGTTCAGACTGATACTACTGACATCTCCCGCTCATACTGAGACTATAAAAATCTCCCAGCTTAGACTGACACTACTGAAGTCTCCCAGCTTAGACTGACACTACTGAAGTCTCCCAGCTTAGACTGACACTACTGAAGTCTCCCAGCTTAGACTGACACTACTGAAGTCTTCCAGCTTAGACTCACACTACTAAAGTCTTCCAGCTTAGACTGACACTACTGAAGTCTCCCAGCTTAGACTGACACTACTGAAGTCTCCCAGCTTAGACTGACGCTACTGAAGTCTCCCAGCTTAGACTGACACTACTGAAGTCTCCCAGCTTAGACTGACGCTACTGAAGTCTCCCAGCTTAGACTGACACTACTGAAGTCTCCCAGCTTAGACTGACACTACTGAAGTCTCCCAGCTTAGACTGACACTACTGAAGTCTCCCAGCTTAGACTGACACTACTGAAGTCTCCCAGCTTAGACTGACGCTACTGAAGTCTCCCAGCTTAGACTGACACTACTGAAGTCTCCCAGCTTAGACTGACACTACTGAAGTCTTCCAGCTTAGACTCACACTACTAAAGTCTTCCAGCTTAGACTGACACTACTGAAGTCTCCCAGCTTAGACTGACACTACTGAAGTCTCCCAGCTTAGACTGACGCTACTGAAGTCTCCCAGCTTAGACTGACACTACTGAAGTCTCCCAGCTTAGACTGACGCTACTGAAGTCTCCCAGCTTAGACTGACACTACTGAAGTCTCCCAGCTTAGACTGACACTACTGAAGTCTCCCAGCTTAGACTGACACTACTGAAGTCTCCCAGCTTAGACTGACGCTACTGAAGTCTCCCAGCTTAGACTGACACTACTGAAGTCTCCCAGCTTAGACTGACACTACTGAAGTCTCCCAGCTTAGACTGACGCTACTGAAGTCTCCCAGCTTAGACTGACGCTACTGAAGTCTCCCAGCTTAGACTGACACTACTGAAGTCTCCCAGCTTAGACTGACACTACTGAAGTCTCCCAGCTTAGACTGACACTACTGAAGTCTCCCAGCTTAGACTGACGCTACTGAAGTCTCCCAGCTTAGACTGACACTACTGAAGTCTCCCAGCTTAGACTGACACTACTGAAGTCTCCCAGCTTAGACTGACACTACTGAAGTCTCCCAGCTTAGACTGACGCTACTGAAGTCTCCCAGCTTAGACTGACACTACTGAAGTCTCCCAGCTTAGACTGACACTACTGAAGTCTCCCAGCTTAGACTGACACTACTGAAGTCTCCCAGCTTAGACTGACACTACTGAAGTCTCCCAGCTTAGACTGACACTACTGAAGTCTCCCAGCTTAGACTGACACTACTGAAGTCTCCCAGCTTAGACTGACGCTACTGAAGTCTCCCAGCTTAGACTGACACTACTGAAGTCTCCCAGCTTAGACTGACACTACTGAAGTCTCCCAGCTTAGACTAACACTACTGAAGTCTCCCAGCTTAGACTGACACTACTGAAGTCTCCCAGCTTAGACTGACACTACTGAAGTCTCCCAGCTTAGACTGACGCTACTGAAGTCTCCCAGCTTAGACTGACACTACTGAAGTCTCCCAGCTTAGACTGACACTACTGAAGTCTCCCAGCTTAGACCGATTTGTTTCTTTAACTAGCTTTTGTGTGATGGAATATGACAAGAAACACCATCCTGTGTGATGTAACATAACAGGCAGACATACCTCACTTACATTCCACTATGTAACAGTCACACGCAATACTGTAGCAGTACACTGTTGATGTATCCAATTATGTTTAGCAAAACGGCCTCTCCCTCACCTGTGACATACCCGTGACTGGTTTCAGCAGTTTCTTTACCTCTGGTAGCCCAGCTAGGCTTCCATGTTGACTGCCAGGTCAACCTGTTTACTTCTGGTAGCCCGGCTAGGCTTCCATGTTGACTGCCAGGTCAACCTGTTTACTTCTGGTAGCCCAGCTAGGCTTCCATGTTGACTGCCAGGTCAACCTGTTTACTTCTGGTAGCCCAGCTAGGCTTCCATGTTGACTGCCAGGTCAACCTGTTTACTTCTGGTAGCCCAGCTAGGCTTCCATGTTGACTACCAGGTCAACCTGTTTACTTCTGGTAGCCCAGCTAGGCTTCCATGTTGACTGCCAGGTCAACCTGTTTACTTCTGGTAGCCCGGCTAGGCTTTCCTGTTGACTGCCAGGTCAACCTGTTTACTTCTGGTAGCCCAGCTAGGCTTCCATGTTGACTGCCAGGTCAACCTGTTTACTTCTGGTAGCCCGGCTAGGCTTTCCTGTTGACTGCCAGGTCAACCTGTTTACTTCTGGTAGCCCAGCTAGGCTTCCATGTTGACTACCAGGTCAACCTGTTTACTTCTGGTAGCCCAGCTAGGCTTCCATGTTGACTGCCAGGTCAACCTGTTTACTTCTGGTAGCCCAGCTAGGCTTTCCTGTTGACTGCCAGGTCAACCAGGCTGTTGCTGCTGCTAGCGGTCTGCAATGACGCGCCTTCTTAAGAATATGTGGTGAAGTGACAGGGTCTGCTTGTTGAGGTGTAACAGAGACTTGTTGCTTCATCCCATGACGCAAAAACTTCTCGTAATGTCAGTAGATAGGTGCCTTGATCTTTGATGTCACGATAGGTGCCTTGATCTTTGATGTCACGATAGATACCTTAACCTCATCAATTGCGTCACATTAGATGCCCTCACGTCACAAATTAGGTTACAATAGCTGCCCTCATGCTACAGTAGATGCCCTCACGTAACAGATTAGGTTACAGTAGCTGCCTTTACGTCACAATACATGTTCTCAGTTCAAAAATTAGGTTACAGTAGCAGCCGTTACGTTACAAATTACGTCACAGTAAATGCCCTCACACCACAAATTAGGTTACAGTAGCTGCCCTCACGTCACAAATTAGGTTACAGTAGCTGCCCTCACGTCACAAATTATTTTACAGTAGATGCCTTCCACTGTAACATAATTTGCCACAAAAGATGCCCAGACGTCACAAATTACGTCACAGTAGCTCGCAGTAGATACCCCTCACGTCACAAAATACCTTACAGTAAATGTCCAGACGTCACAAATTACGTCACAATAGATACCCTGACGTGACAACGTGAAGGTGTGAGTGGTGGGGTGGTTCTGGCTCTTGTCCAGGGATGGTCAGGCTCCCTTTACATGTTAGACTCTTGAACACCTTTTGACTGGTGTTTGAGTCGCTTATAAGTTGCTCACGTGTTCGTAGAGTGTGTGAGGATTATATCCAACACACTTATTCGATTAGTGTGTGTGTGTGTGTGTGTCGCATATCCAGCTCACGCTTGGGAAACGTTGAATAATGTGTGTATGGGGGATCACCTATATCCAGTACACGGGTTCGAATAAGGTATGGCAAAAATATTGCACAAGTTTTGGAGAGAGAGAGAGAGAGAGAGAGAGTGAGTGAGTGAGTTTCTTCACAAGCTACACTTAAATATGCATGAGTGTAGCAACCATGGAGAACACAGTAAACCCAACCTTAGTTAATGTCAACCCTTGTATTGCGCCATTAATATTGTTATTATTTTAATTATTATTATTATTATTATTATTGTTATGGTTTATTATTATTGTTATTTTATTATCTTTGTTGTTATGATTTATTATTATTATTATTATTATTATTATTATTATTATTACGTGTATTATTATTATATTTACGGGGAAGCGCTAATGCTGTTGTGGTGTTACAGCGCCTGGGGAGTAGAAGGTAATCAGGCTTGATCCGAGGAAAGGGTGGAAAGCAGCCTCAGTTCCCTTGATCAGGAGCCCCTGCAGCTAGACCTCCCTTGAAGGTTGTGGAGCTGTGTAAATCTCTCTCTCTCTCTCTCTCTCTCTCTCTCTCTCTCTCTCTCTCTCTCTCTCTCTCTCTCTCTCTCTCTCTCTCTCTCTCTCTCTCTCTCTCTCTCTCTCTCTCTCTCTCTCTCTCTCTCTCTTTACACAGGGTTTGACAAGGTTAAGGATCCCTAGCTTTATTGACAAGCTATTTACAGGTTAAGGATTCCTAACTTTATTGGCAAGCTAAGAGCTGTTACCTACATCAGCTCATTTGAAAGCATTTTTATTATTATGAGACATACAAGTAGGGAACAGGATGAAGTTGGAGCCATCTGTGGGCCAGCATTTTCATTTGATCAACTGACTGATCAGTCATCCTGGGTATGTATGATCTCAGATGGAGTGATGTTCTGGAGAAGGGTACAGCCAGAGTGAAGTTGCTGCTTTCTGCCCGTCTTGTGGCATAAAAGCTTGTTTCACGCTGTCCTCGAAGTGGATCCAAGTGTGGTATTTTGACAATATTGGCCTTGTACATAACAGTAAGGCCACCCACATCCCTCCTATGTTGAAGGCTCTGCTGAAATGACAGATCTATCCAGGATGGGTCCAGCTCCCTCTTGAAGACAGCTAGGGGTCTACTGGTAATACTGGTAATATTTCCGTCCTTCACTTCTTCCCATCTTTTTCCCCCTCCTATTTTTCTTACTCCTTTTTCCTTGTGGTGGTGGTCTTACTTCCTGGCGGTACTGGGAGGCAGCAGATGTAGCAGTAGTTTCATGACCCCCACCCACCGCCCCCACACCTCCACCTCTATCCCTCATCCCCCACCATTGATCGCGTATGTGGTGCGTAGTGCGTCGTCTTCGCCAGCACTGGGAGATGGAGTGGGTATGGTGATGGAGGGGTAGGGGTGATGGAGGGGTAGGGGTGATGGAGGGGTAGAGGTGATGGAGGAGTAGGGGCGGTGGAGGGGTTGGGGTGATGGTGGAGTAGGGGCGGTGGAGGGGTAGGGGTGATGGAGGAGTAGGGGCGGTGGAGGGGTAGGGGTGATGGAGGAGTAGGGGCGGTGGAGGGGTAGGGGTGATGGAGGAGTAGGGGCGGTGGAGGGGTAGGGGTGATGGAGGAGTAGGGGTGATAAGGCGATAGGGGAATGGAGGGTGTGGGAAGGGTGATAGAGTATGAGAGTTGGAAATATGGGAAGAATCGGGTATTATTATTATTATTGTTATTATTCTTTTATTATAATTAGCTGTATGACCCTTGTAGGTTTAGCGCTTATTTTTATTATAGTAATAATTTATTATAATTATTATTTCATTATTACTGTTATTATAATTTTATTATAATTATTAGTATTGCTATCATTACTATTATAATTATCATTATGATTATTATTATTACTATTATTGTTATTATATTCATGGGGAAGTATTTGATCCCCAAAATGTGATATAATCATTTTTGAGTCGATGAGAGTAAATGTTACATTAATTCCTTAGATTACGAGACGTCACCAGCATCAAGGCACCCAGACCCCTTGAACCGCTACAAGGTAATGATACCTTACTGGAATATACAGTTATCACCATTCTAGTGGAGACTTTTGGAACCTGACAATTAAGGAATACTATTGGACCTGTTAGCCCATGCTAGGCAAGTCCATCTTACTTACACCCAACCACACTTGCGTATGTATCCGTCCGACAATGTTCTGGCTTCGGCGACGTTACCTAGGAGTTTGCTACATACATCTACAATTATATTGCCCAACCAGTACTTCCCTATATCAGACCATACTACGGGTGGGGATAGAACCCAGGCCTGGTGGCCTGGTGGTTAACGCTCTCGCTTCACACGGTGAGGGCCTGGGTTCGATTCCCAGCCAGAGTAGAAACATTGGACGTGTTTCTTTCCACCTGTTGTCTATGTTCCCCATCAGTAAAATGGGTACCTGGGTGTTAGTGGACTGGTGTGGGTCGCATCCTGGGACACTGACCTAAGGAGGCCTGGTCACAGACCGGGCCGCGGGGGCGTTGACCCCCGGAACTCTCTCCAGATAAACTCTCCAGAACCCGCGATAACAAAGTCTCAAAACTCAAACCGTCCCTATATCCTTTGTAAATCTAAATTTGTCCAACTTGAATCCTGTGCTGCGAGTCCTGTCTTGGTTATGTACAGCACGTTATTTTTATCCCCTTTATTCCTGTTTTTGTTTTCCAGTTGTACACCGGCAAAATGGGCAGATGGATCTTCAGTTTTGTAACCAATCGAACAAAAAGAGTAGTGGTAAACAGAGTTAAGTCGGAAGCTGCCATAGTGAAAAGTTCTGTTCCACAAGGCACAGTACTCCCTCCGATCCTGTTCCTCATCCTCATATCAGACACAGACAGAGATGTAAACCATAGCTCCGTGCCATCCTTTGCAGACGATACTAGGATCTGCGTGAGACTGTTATCCACTGAGGACGCGGTTAACCTCCAAGAAGATATAAACCAACTTTTTCAATGGGCAGCGGAAAACAGTGTGATGTTCGATGAAGACAAATTCTAACTACTCCGTTATGGAAAACCGGAGGAAATAATAACTAGGACTGAGTATACTACAAACTCTAACCACACAATATAGCGGAAAAGTAATGTGAAGGACTTGGGAGTGTTAATGTCACAGGCTCTCACCTACAACAGTGTCACTATCACATTGCGAGGAAAATGGTAGGGTGGGTAATGAGAACTTTCAGAACAAGAGATGCCAAGCAAATGATGACCCTTTTTAAATCACTTGTTCTCTCTAGGCTGGAATACTGTTGTACACTAACATCGACATTCAAGGCAATTGAAATCGCAGATCTAGAGAATGTACAGATAACCTTTACTGCACATATAAGTTCTGTCAAACACCTTAATGACTGAGAACGCTTGGAATCACTTGACCTGTATTTACTGGAGCGCAGGCGAGAGAGATATATCATAATCTACATCTGGAAAATCCTAGAGGAACTGATCCCTAATCTGCACACAGCAGCCACTCCCTACGAAAGCAAAAGACTGGGCAGACGGTGCAACATGCCCCCAATGAAAAGTAGGGGCGCCATTAGTACACTAAGAGAAGATATGTGTCCGGGGCCCAAGACTGTTCAACAGCCTCCCACCAGCCATAAGGGGAATATTACCAGTAGACCCCTAGCTGTCTTCAAGAGGGAGCTGGACAGATATCTAAGTTACTACCCAACCAGTCGGGCTTGTGGTTCGTATGTTGGACTACGTGCGGCCAGCAATAACAACCTGTAATAAAGTTGGTAGAATTACCGACAATATGTAAAGTAAAAGGACACAAGTGCAACTAATGTGACATTTATTGTGGCAACGTTTCGCTCTCCAGGAGCTTTATCAAGCCATTACAAACAATACATGGACACAGAGGGTATATAAAGGCTCAGAGTGAGGTGAATACTAGTGAGGTACCATTTCGATGTTCACTAGTGGTAGTAGTAGTAGTAGTAGTAGTAGTAGTGGTAGTGACAAAAGTAATACAATATGGTAGAGCAATTAATTCGTACATGAGTAAAAGGATATAAAAGCTATTACTTGGGTAACATAAAAATAGGTTGGACAAATATAGACTGGAATGAGGCAGGTTGTTTCAGTGTTCACTCACTACACAAAGCACAGAGAGTGAACACTGAAACAACCTGCCTCATTCCAGTCTATATTTGTCCAACCTATTTTTATGTTACCCAAGTAATAGCTTTTATATCCTTTTACTCATGTACGAATTAATTGCTCTACCATATTGTATTACTTTTGTCACTACCACTACTACTACTACTACTACTACTACTACCACTAGTGAACATCGAAATGGTACCTCACTAGTATTCACCTCACTCTGAGCCTTTATATACCCTCTGTGTCCATGTATTGTTTGTAATGGTTTAAATAACAACCTGGTTGATCAGACCCTAATCCACCACGAGGCCTGGTCAAGGACTGGGCCGCGGGGGCGTTGACCCCCGGAGCACCCTACAGATAGGTACATCTATATTAATTCTCCGTTGAAGAATTAGACACATGTGCAGCCTCTGGGTATCTTTATTTGTATTATTATTATTATAATCAAGGGGGAAGCGCTAAACCTGGAGGATTATACAGCGCCTGGGGGGGGGGATGTGGAAGGCATTCAGGCTTAATTCGGGGAACTGGAGCACAGATCCAATTCCCTAAATCAAGAGCCCCTCACCAACATCAAGGAACCTTCCTTGAGGGGATCTTTATTTGTAGAAGTTTTGCCATCCAGAGGATTTGTCAGTACAATACAAGGACATAATGTGAAGACAGTAGAACGATATACAAAAGATGAGGTAATCAGTCCCTCACATTACCCCATCTTTTGTATATAGTTCTACAGTCTTCACATTGTGACCTTATATTGATAAAGGCACTGGAGGGCGAAACGTCTACAAATAAAGATACCCAGATGTTGCACATGTGTCTTAATTCTTCATCTTGTCGGTATTGTAAATAGTGTGCTGAAAATATCTAGCCTAGACAGGACTCGCAGCAATGGTTTTAAGTTGGAAAAATTCAGATTCAGGAAGGATATAGGAAAGTACTGGTTTGGTAATAGAGTTGTGGATGAGTGGAACAAACTCCCAAGTACCGTTATAGAGGCCAGAACGTTGTGTAGCTTTAAAAACAGGTTGGATAAATACATGAGTAGATGTGGGTGGGTGTGAGTTAGACCTGATAGCTTGTGCTACCAGGTCGGTTGCCGTGTTCCTCCCTTAAGTCAATGTGACCTGACCTGACTAGGTTGGGTGCATTGGCTTAAGCCGGTAGGAGACTTGGACCTGCCTCGCATGGGCCAGTAGGCCTTCTGCAGTGTTCCTTCGTTCTTATGTTCTTCTTATGTTCTTATGTACATGATTCTACGTTTTATCCAGAGAGGACAAATTCACTGCCTTCATATCTTCGTAGGGAAGATTACTTAAACGTGAATCAACTTCCCCATCTTTCTCAGTATATTTTCCAGCACGTTTATGTCCATCCAGTAATGAAAATAAATGGTATAAAATACCGACACAATGGAAACATAAACACATATGCAGTTTAATGTGATCCTTTATTGACTTGAAAAAGCCCACTGTGTGGGTGAAACGTTGTCAATAAAGCATCACATTAAACTGCATATGTTTATGTTTCCATCCTGTAATATGGAGACCAGAATGAGCACCATAATCTTAATGAGGTCCAAACAATATATAAAGTGGAATTATAGCCTGAGGTCCTTTATTATTTATACTTCTTGATATGAAGCCAAGAATTCTATTAGTCTTATTGTGAACACTCAAGCACTGTTGTCTCGGCTTTAAATTTCTGCTAACCAGAACTGCTAAGAAACCTCCTTTAGTAAGTGTGTTTTCCTCCGTAAGTTTTTTTTAAATTACCACAATTACCACTTGTAAGTTTATGCCACCGTCTATATTTATTTATCCAGGATATTTCTCTCTTAGTAGAGCTCTGCTAGAGCAAAATATTGTGTTTTGGTGGGCAGCTGGCCACCAGTAGCAACAGCCTGGGTGACCAGGCTGGTACCAGACGAGCCTGGTCCATGGTCGGGCTCCGGGAGTAGAAAGACTCGAAACTCATCATGAACACTAGTCATCTTGATGAACATGTCTGGTGTTCCAACATACAAATATAGATAACCGGCACATAGAAGAAAGAAGCTTATGACGACGTTTCAGTCTGACTTCGGTCTTGTAAATGGTTCAAGCCAGACCGAAACGTCGTCATAAGCTTTCTCCTATATGTGGGTTATTAATGTTTTTGTGTTGGAAGACCAGGCATGTTTATCAACACTTCACAAAAAGTTGTAACTGATGTGTTGGCACAGATATTGTGACTTTTCCGAGATTAAATAATTTGTGAAGGCATAATATGTCTCTCTTAACAAATAGTCAGGCTTTTCTGCGATTAAATCATTTTTGGTGGATTTTATACCTTTGACGGTGGTTTCGTGAGTTTTCGTGCTCCTGGAGCAGGCCTGTCAAGTGCTTGATCAACTAGGCTGTTGCTGCTGGTGGCTCGCTGGTCCACGAGTCCATTATAACCTGGCTAGTGGTGGTATGGGTCCAGTCTCCTCTTGGTGATCTCTAAAACATATATACAAGTCACACTGTAACTTGTAAATGGTCTGAGTCTAATGACGTGTCTTTACACGTCATTATAAGAAGATAAGAAAGGAATACTGCAGCGGGCCTACTGGCCCATGCGAGGCAGGTCCAAGTCTCCTACCAGCTTAAGCCAATGCCCCAACTTAGTCAGGTCAGGTCAGGTCACATTCACTTAAGGAAAGAGCACGGCATCTGACCTAGTAGCACAAGCTAGTCAGGTCCAACTCGCACCCACTCATTTTTAAAACTACACAGACTGGGGAATTTTTTTCTACTCATCCACAACTCTATTACCAAACCAGTGCTTTCCTATATCTTTCCTGAATCTGAATTTTTCCAACTTAAAACCATTGCTGCGAGTCCTGTCTTGGCTAGATATTTTTAGCACGCTATTTACATCCCCTTTATTTATTCCTGTCTTCCATTTATACACCTCAATAAGCTTATCTCCAATGTGCGGGTTATTTGTGTATTGTTCGGGCAGTCATAATCAATCATTCGTTAGGCAGGTCAGGTTTTAGATCAATTCTTCACTGCTTGTTAAGTGATAGGGAATTCTGCACCAGAAACTGGTTTGCGGGTTCACCACTTTAAACAGCATTTTTCTCTCCATCTGTTGTAAGTGCAAATTTAAATGTGAATGTTAATAAGATACTTGTACAGCACTTGCGTATCTTTATGGTCGATAATATGAAGATACCCCATTGTTATACACACACACACACACACACACACACACACACACACACACACACACACACACACACACACACACACACACACACACACACACACATCATGTGGGTATCTCACATCATTATCTATTCATATAAGACTTGTGAGAGATGTAATAGTGTTTTTATAGCAGAAATGTATACATCACCGCAGTCTGAATTTCCCTGTCATTCCATCACAGTGTGGATTTCCCTGTCATTCCATCACAGTGTGGATTTCCCTGTCATTCCATCACAGTGTGGATTTCCCTGTCATTCCATCACAGTGTGGATTTCCCTGTCATTCCATCACAGTGTGGATTTCCCTGTCATTCCATCACAGTGTGGATTTCCCTGTCATTCCATCACAGTGTGGATTTCCCTGTCATTCCATCACAGTGTGGATTTCCCTGTCATTCCATCACAGTGTGGATTTCCCTGTCATTCCATCACAGTGTGGATTTCCCTGTCATTCCATCACAGTGTGGATTTCCCTGTCATTCCATCACAGTGTGGATTTCCCTGTCATTCCATCACAGTGTGGATTTCCCTGTCATTCCATCACAGTGTGGATTTCCCTGTCATTCCATCACAGTGTGGATTTCCCTGTCATTCCATCACAGTGTGGATTTCCCTGTCATTCCATCACAGTGTGGATTTCCCTGTCATTCCATCACAGTGTGGATTTCCCTGTCATTCCATCACAGTGTGAATTTCCCTGTCATTCCATCACAGTGTGGATTTCCCTGTCATTCCATCACAGTGTGAATTTCCCTGTCATTCCATCACAGTGTGGATTTCCCTGTCATTCCATCACAGTGTGGATTTCCCTGTCATTCCATCACAGTGTGGATTTCCCTGTCATTCCATCACAGTGTGGATTTCCCTGTCATTCCATCACAGTGTGGATTTCCCTGTCATTCCATCAGAGTGTATAGTTGACACAGTGCGGGGAAGGTGTGTCATGGCGAGCCGGCCAGACGGGTTATGTAGTGTCGTACCTATAACACCGGCTTACCTTACAGTCACATTAACAACAACTCTAGTCCTACCCACGTATATACTTTCTCTCCTGCGAATATATGATTGCTGGGGAGAATTGTGCCTGCAAAAACAGATGAGCCTTTAATATTTAAGTGGTCGTGTAAGCGGTCTTTGGCTAGTATTTGTGGAATGTTATAAATTTTGACATTGCCTTCTGTATAACCCTGTATCATGTATTATGTTGTATGACTCCTGTATCATGTATAGCCATGTAGAAGTCTGTATTTTGTATTACTTTGTATCATCCTTTCACGGTTTTGAATTCTTTCCCTTGCAAAAATTATAGAATAATTTAAGTGTTATCGGTAAATTATTGTGTAATTAATTGTCTATAACGTTGATGCGGCTGAGGAGTCTTGATAACTTACCCTACCTCACCTTGTGTCTAACTTGAATGTCGCCTAACTTACCCTACCTCACCTTGTGTCTAACTTGAATGTCGCCTAACTTACCCTACCTCACCTTGTGTCTAACTTGAATGTCGCCTAACTTACCCTACCTCACCTTGTGTCTAACTTGAATGTCGCCTAACTTACCCTACCTCACCTTGTGTCTAACTTGAATGTCGCCTAACTTACCCTACCTCACCTTGTGTCTAACTTGAATGTCGCCTAACTTACCCTACCTCACCTTGTGTCTAACTTGAATGTCGCCTAACTTACCCTACCTCACCTTGTGTCTAACTTGAATGTCGCCTAACTTACCCTACCTCACCTTGTGTCTAACTTGAATGTCGCCTAACTTACCCTACCTCACCTTGTGTCTAACTTGAATGTCGCCTAACTTACCCTACCTCACCTTGTGTCTAACTTGAATGTCGCCTAACTTACCCTACCTCACCTTGTGTCTAACTTGAATGTCGCCTAACTTACCCTACCTCACCTTGTGTCTAACTTGAATGTCGCCTAACTTACCCTACCTCACCTTGTGTCTAAATTGAATGTCGCCTAACTTACCCTGTCACACCTTGTGTCTAACTTGAATGTCGCCTAACTTACCCTACCTCACCTTGTGTCTAACTTGAATGTCGCCTAACTTACCCTACCTCACCTTGTGTCTAACTTGAATGTCGCCTAACTTACCCTACCTCACCTTGTGTCTAACTTGAATGTCGCCTAACTTACCCTGTCACACCTTGTGTCTAACTTGAATGTCGCCTAACTTACCCTACCTCACCTTGTGTCTAACTTGAATGTCGCCTAACTTACCCTACCTCACCTTGTGTCTAACTTGAATGTCGCCTAACTTACCCTACCTCACCTTGTGTCTAACTTGAATGTCGCCTAACTTACCCTACCTCACCTTGTGTCTAACTTGAATGTCGCCTAACTTACCCTGTCACACCTTGTGTCTAACTTGAATGTCGCCTAACTTACCCTACCTCACCTTGTGTCTAACTTGAATGTCGCCTAACTTACCCTACCTCACCTTGTGTCTAACTTGAATGTCGCCTAACTTACCCTACCTCACCTTGTGTCTAACTTGAATGTCGCCTAACTTACCCTACCTCACCTTGTGTCTAACTTGAATGTCGCCTAACTTACCCTACCTCACCTTGTGTCTAACTTGAATGTCGCCTAACTTACCCTACCTCACCTTGTGTCTAACTTGAATGTCGCCTAACTTACCCTGTCACACCTTGTGTCTAACTTGAATGTCGCCTAACTTACCCTACCTCACCTTGTGTCTAACTTGAATGTCGCCTAACTTACCCTACCTCACCTTGTGTCTAACTTGAATGTCGCCTAACTTACCCTGTCACACCTTGTGTCTAACTTGAATGTCGCCTAACTTACCCTACCTCACCTTGTGTTTAACTTGAATGTCGCCTAACTTACCCTACCTCACCTTGTGTCTAACTTGAATGTCGCCTAACTTACCCTGTCACACCTTGTGTCTAACTTGAATGTCGCCTAACTTACCCTACCTCACCTTGTGTCTAACTTGAATGTCGCCTAACTTACCCTACCTCACCTTGTGTCTAACTTGAATGTCGCCTAACTTACCCTACCTCACCTTGTGTCTAACTTGAATGTCGCCTAACTTACCCTGTCACACCTTGTGTCTAATTTGAATGTCACCTAATTTACCCTACTTCACCTTGTGTCTAACCTGACTGCCGCCTAACTTACCCTACCTCGCCTTGTGTCTAACCTGACTGCCACCTAACTTACCCTACCTCGCCTTGTGTCTAACCTGACTGCCACCTAACTTACCCTACCTCGCCTTGTGTCTAACCTGACTGCCACCTAACTTACCCTACCTCGCCTTGTGTCTAACCTGACTGCCACCTAACTCACCCTACCTCGCCTTGTATCTAACCTGACTACCACCTGACTTACCCTATCTCGCCTTGTGTCTAACCTGACTACCACCTGACTTACCCTATCTCGCCTTGTGTCTAACCTGACTGCCACCTGACTTACCCTATCTCGCCTTGTGTCTAACCTGACTGCCACCTGACTTACCCTATCTCGCCTTGTGTCTAACCTGACTGCCACCTGACTTACCCTATCTCGCCTTGTGTCTAACCTGACTGCCACCTGACTTACCCTATCTCGCCTTGTGTCTAACCTGACTGCCACCTGACTTACCCTATCTCGCCTTGTGTCTAACCTGACTGCCACCTGACTTACCCTATCTCGCCTTGTGTCTAACCTAACTGCCACCTGACTTACCCATCCTCACCTGATATGACCCTGTGTTTACACCCAGCAGTTCTCTTCTTTTTGTAGGGGGTTGATAGAAGGGAAGAAGGAGCATGAAGATTAGATGGAGGAGGAAGAGGAGATGGAGGAGGATGAGGAGAAGGAGGAGGAAGAGGAGAAGGAGGAGGAAGAGGAGAAGGAGGAGGAAGAGAAAATGTAATTTTTCTTATCAGAATTGGATACAAAAGCAGTGTACTGCTACTGTATTCTGCAGTATAGTTATATAGTGGGAACAAAGGTTTATCTGTGAAGATATAAGGTATAAAATACCGACACGATGGAAAAATCAACAAGAAATGCAGTATAATGTGATCCTTTATTGACAACGTTTCGCCCACACAGTGGACTTTATCAAGTCACAAAGACATCTACCTGGGTAAAGTATATATTAGATATATTCGTCTACTCTTTACCCAGGTAGATCTGTTTGAGACTTGATAAAGCCCACTGTGTGAGCGAAACGTTGTCAGTAAAGGATCGCATTATACTGCATCTGTTGTTTATTTTTTTCCAAAAGCTATCTATGTTATCCCTGCTACGGAGGAGAAAGAGAGATGCTGAGGGACTGATTACATCATCTAAATTCCACTACTACACCTGCTGTCTCTGTATGTGACTGAAGAAGCCCACTGTAGGCGAGACTTTTTAACAGTAAAGATACCCAACTGTTGCACGTGTCTTAATCATCATATACTGGGTATACCATACATTCATACCCTTCCATTATACCATACAGTGTGGTTTAGAAAGACACGTAAGCAAACACTATAACATATTTATTAGAAAACGTTTCGGTCCCGGGACCTTGATCACTTCAGAAGTGATCAAGGTCCCAGGACGGAAACGTTTTCTAATAAATATGTTATAGTGTTTGCTTACGCGTCTTTCTAAACCAACTTGTCGGTATTTATTACCAAGGTTTATACCACCATACAGTGTACACGCAACGAAATATTACTCTCAGTATGATATGGATCTACTGAGTTTGTTAATTTCCATTTATGTGGTTAAATGGGCGCTTTTGTGGGTGTATGTAACCCAACCTAATTAGCTTAACTTTAACCCAGCCTAACCTAACCTAACCCAACCCAACCTAACTTAACCTAACCCAACCCAGCCCAGCCTAACCTAACCTAACCTAACCCAGCCTAACCTAACCTACGTGAACATCAAAATGGTATACAATACCGACAGGTTGTTAGGTAAGACACATATGCAACAGTTAGACAACTTTATTCCGAAACGTTTCGCCTACACAGTAGGCTTCTTCAGTCGAATACAGAAAGTAGGCAGGAACAGTAGAGATGTGAAGACGATGTAATCAGTCCATCACCCTTAAAGTCGTAGAATTTGAGGTTGTCAGTCCCTCGGCCTGGAGAAGTTCAGTTCCATAGTCAGGAACTATCTGAAGATCAAGCGACAGTGCGGAGACTTAAATACTGTCGGAAGGAGAGGTGCAGGGTAGTAGTAGTACTACTACTACTACTACCCTGCACCTCTCCTTCCGACAGTATTTAAGTCTCCGCACTGTCGCTTGATCTTCAGATAGTTCCTGACTATGGAACTGAACTTCTCCAGGCCGAGGGACTGACAACCTCAAATTCTACGACTTTAAGGGTGATGGACTGATTACATCGTCTTCACATCTCTACTGTTCCTGCCTACTTTCTGTATTCGACTGAAGAAGCCTACTGTGTAGGCGAAACGTTTCGGAATAAAGTTGTCTAACTGTTGCATATGTGTCTTACCTAACTAACCTAACCTAACCTAACCCAACCTAACCTAACCTAACCTAACCTAACCTGACCCAGCCTAACCTAACCTAACCTAACTCAACCTAACCTAACCTAACCTAACCTAACCTAACCTAACGCAGCCTAACCTAACCTAACTTAGCCAAACTTTAACCCAACCTCATCAAACCTAACTTAGCCTAATTTTAACCCAGCCTAACCTAACCTAAAATAACTAAAAAAACTTTGTTTGAAAACGGGAAGTATTGAAAAATGACGAAGATTACCACGTCAGAGAATGTAAAATGAGGATATGTTGACTCAGGATGATACAGTACGAGAGAAAGAAAGAGAGAGAGAGAGAGAGAGAGAGAGAGAGAGAGAGAGAGAGAGAGAGAGAGAGAGGGGGGGGGCAAGACTGTGCGGGGCACAAGTACGCACACTGTGTATACTCCACTTTGTAATGTTAGTAGAATTACCGACAATATGTTAGGTAGAAGGACAAAAGTGCAGCTAATGCGACATTTTATTGTGGTAACGTTTCGATCTTCATGAGCTTTATCAAGCCTATTACGTAATGCTTGTGTCCTTTTACCAAACATGCTTCACTTTTTTTTGACTCCTCCCCCACCCCCGTCTCATCTACGACTTCTTGACAGAATAGGATATCGGCTTGACAAAGCTTCTGGAGAGCGAAACGTTGCCACAATAAAATGCCACATTAGTTGCGCGTGTGTCCTTTTACTTTACACACAGAATAGGATACAGCGAGACGATTAATCTCTCGCCTGGGCCCAGTCTGGACAGATCTGTCATTTCAGCAGAGCCTTCAACACCCGAGGGATGTGGGTGGCCTTACTGTTATGTACAAGGCCAATGTTGTTAGGTAAGACACATATGCAACAGATACCTAACTTTTGTAGATGAATGGTTCAGAGAACCGACATGTTGATAAATTAGACACATGTGCAACTCTTGGGTATCTTTATTGAGGAAACGTTTCGCCACACAGTGGCTTCATCAGTCCATACATAGGAGAAACTTGAAGAACAGGAGGAGAATGAGGTAATCAGTCCCTCAGCCTTGAGTCGATGTGTTCAGTCCATCAATCTAGAGTAGAATACGATACCTAACTGTTGCATATGTGTCTTACCTAACAATCTGTCGGTATTTTATACCATTTTAATGTTCAAGGCCAATGTTGCCAAGGTCCTACACTTGGCTTCACTTTGTGGACAGCGAGAACACACTTTCTACACAACAAGATTGATAATAAACAACTGCACTCTGGCTGTATACTTCTCAAGATCGTCACTTCATCTGGGATCGTTCATTCTTAAAATGATTCGAGTCTGGAACATGTTCGTAGGCAGCGGGCCTCCAGCAGCAACAGCCTGGTAGGTGGAAATATAAACACATATGCAGTTTAATGTTTATATTTCCACTGTGTCGGTATTTGATACCATTTATTTCCAGCCTGGTAGGTAAGACACATAGGCAACAGTTAGGCAACTTTATTCCGAAACGTTTCGCCTACACAGTAGGCTTCTTTAGTCGAATACAGAAAGTAGGCAGGAACAGTAGATATGTGAAGACGATGTAATCAGTCCATCACCCTTGATGGACTGATTGATATTCAGCAACAGCCTGGTTGACCAGGCAAGCACCAGACGAGCCTGGCCCATGGCCGGGCTCAGAGAGTTTACCTGGAGAGAGTTCCGGGGGTCAACGCCCCCGCGGCCCGGTCTGTGACCAGGCCTCCTGGTGGATCAGAGCCTGATCAACCAGGCTGTTGCTGCTGGCTGCACGCAAACCAACGTACGAGCCACAGCCCGGCTGATCCGGAACTGACTTTAGGTGCTTGTCCAGTGCCAGCTTGAAGACTGCCAGGGGTCTGTTGGTAATCCCCCTTATGTGTGCTGGGAGGCAGTTGAACAGTCTCGGGCCCCTGACACTTATTGTATGGTCTCTTAACGTGCTAGTGACACCCCTGCTTTTCATTGGGGGGATGGTGCATCGTCTGCCAAGTCTTTTGCTTTCGTAGTGAGTGATTTTCGTGTGCAAGTTCGGTACTAGTCCCTCTAGGATTTTCCAGGTGTATATAATCATGTATCTCTCCCTCCTGCGTTCCAGGGAATACAGGTTTAGGAACCTCAAGCGCTCCCAATAATTGAGGTGTTTTATCTCCGTTATGCGCGCCGTGAAAGTTCTCTGTACATTTTCTAGGTCGGCAATTTCACCTGCCTTGAAAGGTGCTGTTAGTGTGCAGCAATATTCCAGCCTAGATAGAACAAGTGACCTGAAGAGTGTCATCATGGGCTTGGCCTCGTAGATAAACTCTCGAAACTCTTCAAAGGTGAAGGTACAGAATAGCGAAATTAATGGAATACAGTTGACCAAATGAAATGGCTGGCCCACAGATGGCTCACGTGACCTGGTGACCAACGCTCTCGCTTCACGCACTGAGTGTCCATGGTTCGATCCCCGGCCGGGTGGAAACATTGGGCGTATTTCCTTACACCTGCTGTCCTTGTTCACCTCACAAACAAGTAAGTACTTGGGTGTTAGGGGATGGTATCCTGGAGAGACAAGATAGAAAGACTTCAACGGAAATAAGTTAGAGAGTCCTCCATGACGCACTGACTTTCTTGGTTTAGAAAGACAACTTGTCGGTATTTATTACCAAGGTTTATACTGACTTTCTTGGGTTATCCTGGGTGGCTAACACTCCGGGGTTACAAATCCGGACAAAACTTTATCTATCTTAACTTCATTTTGTTCCCTATTTGTCTCTTAAGAACAAAAAGGGTTTCAAGTGAGCTGAGGTAGGTAACAGCTCTTAGCTCGTAAACAGAGGTGAGAACTCTCAACTTGGCCCTGTAAAAACTCTTGTATAAATATAGAGAGGAAAAAGGGAGGGAAGGGTAAGGGGGTTCAGGGCTGGTGGGGTCACCTCAGGTCCTGGCAGAGAGCAGAGCTTGCGCGCGTTTCCTTTGTTTCTCATAGGGAATGCGACTCTCCTAGCCACGCACTTATCAGTGCGCGCCTGGCCACGCACTGACAGTGCGCATTTGAAAAGCACGCATCTGACCAAGCACTGTCAGCACGCACCTGACCAAGCACTGTCAGCACTCGCGTACGCTATTAGCGCGTTATTGGCTGTGTAATCTATTAGTGCGTACACGAATACGCAGTGCGCAATACCCAAGCCAGTAGGCCAGCAGTAGTGCTCTTTCTAAAGTGGGTGTGACTTGGACCTGGCTAGCATGGGCCAGTAGACCGGCTGCAGTGCTCCTTATGATATGCGGTACCGACAACATGAATTAGACACACGTGCGACATCTGGGTACCTTTATTGTAGACGTTTCGCCATCCAGTGGTTTTATTTACACAAATTCAAAGGCATAATGCAAAGACAGTAGAACCATGTATAAGATACGAGGTAGTCAGTCCCTCAGCCTTGAAGTTGGTGAAGAGAACCTTAGTCTTCAAGACTACGGTTTTCTTCAACTTCAGAGCTTTGTAGATGAATGGTTCAGAGAACCGACACGTTGATAAATTAGACACATGTGCAACTCTTGGGTATCTTTATTAAGGAAACGTTTTGCCACACAGTGGCTTCATCAGTCCATACACAGGAGAAGCTTGAAGAATAGGAGGAGAATGAGGTAATCAGTCCCTCAACCTTGAGTCTATTCAAGATTGATGGACTGAACACATCGACTCAAGGTTGAGGGACTGATCACCTTGTCTTTTGTATATAGTTCTGTCTTCCCATTATATCCTTGAATTTGATAAAGCCACTTAAATGGCGAAACGTCTACAATAAAGATACCCAAGATGAAGAATTGAGACACTTATGCAACACATGGGAATCTTTATTGAAGAAACGTTTCGCCACACAGTGGCTTCATTAGTCCAATACAAAGTAGAAATGGGTAAGGAGAGAAGTCTGAGGTAATCAGTCCCTCAACCTGGAATCGATGTGTTCAGTCCATCACTCTTGTAGGAAATGTAGCATAGGGCCAGAGAGGTGGCTTATATACTGCAGTGAGATGAGGTGAAGCAGGAGGAGGCGGGATCACAGTGGGACCTGCCACTAGTGTAAGTAGGTCGTCGTCCAAAGGTTGGGCAAGCGTTGAAGTCTTTGTACCAAGATACCATGATGTTGCAGTGTCTGACAGATGTGATGACCCATGTGTTGCGTAAGTGTCTCAATTCTTCAACTTGTCGGTTTTCTAAACCATTCATCACATACCCAAGATGTTGCACACTTGACGGTTTTTTTGAGTTGAAGAAAACCCTTGTCAGTGTCAGAGGCAGAGACTCACTGTTCAATCCCGGCCGGGGGTATGGTTTGTTTGCAATCGTGTCATTACGATTTCTTAAGTCACTCACTGTTCTCGCCCTCTCCGGACTCTTGGGCTGCGGGACACGCTCTTCACGGTTCCTCCAACAATTACTGACTGTTGTTACAATACTGGGTTTACAATACCGACAAGTAGATGAGTAAGACACATGTGCAACAGTTCTTTATTTCCGAAATGTTTCGCCTACACAGTAGGCTTCTTCAGTCGAATACAGAGGTGACAAAATATGGAGACAACAGAGGTATTGAAGAGATAAAGATGTGATCAGTCCTTTTAGCCTTGAGAGATGTTGACCTCCGTAGTGGGACTCGCACATGAGTTAATATTATAATCATAACTAAGCGCTAAACCCACAAGCGCTGACATGAGTTAATAGGGCTATCACAAGCACAGAAAATGGGTTGGGCAAATATTTTTGTTAGTGGGTTTGGGTTTGAGCCTTACCTGCCTAGTATGGGCCAGTAGGCCTGTAGGCCAACAAGTCTCAGGGTTGATGGATTGATAAGATAAGATAAGATTTCGTTCGGATTTTTAACCCCGGAGGGTTAGCCACCCAGGATAACCCAAGAAAGTCAGTGCGTCATCGAGGACTGTCTAACTTATTTCCATTGGGGTCCTTAATCTTGTCCCCCAGGATGCGACCCACACCAGTCGACTAACACCCAGGTACCTATTTGCTGCTAGGTGAACAGGACAACAGGTGTAAGGAAACGTGTCGAAATGTTTCCACCCGCCGGGAATCGAACCCGGGCCCTCCGTGTGTGAAGCGGGAGCTTTAGCCACCGGGCCACATATCATATCATATCCTCTACTTCTGTCGATCCATATTGCGTCACCTCTGTATGCGGCTGAAGACGCCTACTGTGTACGCCAAAGTTTTCGGAAATAAAGTTACCTAATTCTTCCACAAGTGTCTTACTGTCCATTTTCTGATTAATAGATGGTTCACTGTGAGAGCTGGTTCCTGCTGCTCAGGAGAGTTGTTCCTGCAGGAGGGAGGGGAGTCACACAGGACAGTATTATGAGCACCATCTGTTTTTATTGTAGCCATGGTCACTTGTCCCTGAGTCAAGACGTCTTTGTATGTAGATCATCATGGATGATGTGGTCAGTGTTGTCCCTGAGTCAAGACGTCTTTGTATGTAGATCATCATGGATGATGTGGTCAGTGTTGTTCCTGACTGAGTCAAGGTCTCCGTGTCCGTGGATCATCTTGGATGATGTGGTCAGTGTAGTTCCTGACTGAGTCAAGGTCTCCGTGTCCGTGGATCATCATGGATGATGTGGTCAGTGTTGTTCCTGACTGAGTCAAGGTCTCCGTGTCCGTGGATCATCATGGATGATGTGATCAGTGTAGTTCCTGACTGAGTCAAGGTCTCCGTGTCCGTGGATCATCTTGGATGATGTGGTCAGTGTTGTTCCTGACTGAGTCAAGGTCTCCGTGTCCATGAATGATGTGGTCAGTGTTGTTCCTGACTGAGTCAAGGTCTCAGTGTCCGTGGATCATCATGGATGATGTGGTCAGTGTAGTTCCTGACTGAGTCAAGGTCTCCGTGTCCGTGGATCATCATGGATGATGTGGTTAGTGTAGTTCCTGACTGAGTCAAGGTCTCCGTGTCCGTGGATCATCTTGGATGATGTGGTCAGTGTTGTTCCTGACTGAGTCAAGGTCTCCGTGTCCGTGGATCATCATGGATGATGTGGTCAGTGTTGTTCCTGACTGAGTCAAGGTCTCCGTGTCCGTGGATCATCATGGATGATGTGGTCAGTGTAGTTCCTGACTGAGTCAAGGTCTCCGTGTCCGTGGATCATCATGGATGATGTGGTCAGTGTAGTTCCTGACTGAGTCAAGGTCTCCGTGTCCGTGGATCATCATGGATGATGTGGTCAGTGTAGTTCCTGACTGAGTCAAGGTCTCCGTGTCCGTGGATCATCATGGATGATGTGGTCAGTGTAGTTCCTGACTGAGTCAAGGTCTCCGTGTCCGTGGATCATCATGGATGATGTGGTCAGTGTTGTTCCTGACTGAGTCAAGGTCTCCGTGTCCGTGGATCATCATGGATGATGTGGTCAGTGTAGTTCCTGACTGAGTCAAGGTCTCCGTGTCCGTGGATCATCATGGATGATGTGGTCAGTGTAGTTCCTGACTGAGTCAAGGTCTCCGTGTCCGTGGATCATCATGGATGATGTGGTCAGTGTAGTTCCTGACTGAGTCAAGGTCTCCGTGTCCGTGGATCATCTTGGATGATGTGGTCAGTGTTGTTCCTGACTGAGTCAAGGTCTCCGTGTCCGTGGATCATCTTGGATGATGTGGTCAGTGTTGTTCCTGACTGAGTCAAGGTCTCCGTGTCCGTGGATCATCATGGATGATGTGGTCAGTGTTGTTCCTGACTGAGTCAAGGTCTCCGTGTCCGTGGATCATCATGGATGATGTGGTCAGTGTTGTTCCTGACTGAGTCAAGGTCTCCGTGTCCGTGGATCATCATGGATGATGTGGTCAGTGTTGTTCCTGACTGAGTCAAGGTCTCCGTGTCCGTGGATCATCATGGATGATGTGGTCAGTGTAGTTCCTGACTGAGTCAAGGTCTCCGTGTCCGTGGATCATCATGGATGATGTGGTCAGTGTAGTTCCTGACTGAGTCAAGGTCTCCGTGTCCGTGGATCATCATGGATGATGTGGTCAGTGTTGTTCCTGACTGAGTCAAGGTCTCCGTGTCCGTGGATCATCATGGATGATGTGGTCAGTGTTGTTCCTGACTGAGTCAAGGTCTCCGTGTCCGTGGATCATCATGGATGATGTGGTCAGTGTAGTTCCTGACTGAGTCAAGGTCTCCGTGTCCGTGGATCATCATGGATGATGTGGTCAGTGTTGTGCCTGACTGAGTCAAGGTCTCCGTGTCCGTGGATCATCATGGATGATGTGGTCAGTGTTGTTCCTGACTGAGTCAAGGTCTCCGTGTCCGTGGATCATCATGGATGATGTGGTCAGTGTAGTTCCTGACTGAGTCAAGGTCTCCGTGTCCGTGGATCATCATGGATGATGTGGTCAGTGTAGTTCCTGACTGAGTCAAGGTCTCCGTGTCCGTGGATCATCATGGATGATGTGGTCAGTGTAGTTCCTGACTGAGTCAAGGTCTCCGTGTCCGTGGATCATCATGGATGATGTGGTCAGTGTAGTTCCTGACTGAGTCAAGGTCTCCGTGTCCGTGGATCATCATGGATGATGTGGTCAGTGTTGTTCCTGACTGAGTCAAGGTCTCCGTGTCCGTGGATCATCATGGATGATGTGGTCAGTGTAGTTCCTGACTGAGTCAAGGTCTCCGTGTCCGTGGATCATCATGGATGATGTGGTCAGTGTAGTTCCTGACTGAGTCAAGGTCTCCGTGTCCGTGGATCATCATGGATGATGTGGTCAGTGTAGTTCCTGACTGAGTCAAGGTCTCCGTGTCCGTGGATCATCATGGATGATGTGGTCAGTGTTGTTCCTGACTGAGTCAAGGTCTCCGTGTCCGTGGATCATCTTGGATGATGTGGTCAGTGTTGTTCCTGACTGAGTCAAGGTCTCCGTGTCCGTGGATCATCTTGGATGATGTGGTCAGTGTTGTTCCTGACTGAGTCAAGGTCTCCGTGTCCGTGGATCATCATGGATGATGTGGTCAGTGTAGTTCCTGACTGAGTCAAGGTCTCCGTGTCCGTGGATCATCATGGATGATGTGGTCAGTGTAGTTCCTGACTGAGTCAAGGTCTCCGTGTCCGTGGATCATCATGGATGATGTGGTCAGTGTAGTTCCTGACTGAGTCAAGGTCTCCGTGTCCGTGGATCATCATGGATGATGTGGTCGGTGTAGTTCCTGACTGAGTCAAGGTCTCCGTGTCCGTGGATCATCATGGATGATGTGGTCAGTGTAGTTCCTGACTGAGTCAAGGTCTCCGTGTCCGTGGATCATCATGGATGATGTGGTCAGTGTTGTTCCTGACTGAGTCAAGGTCTCCGTGTCCGTGGATCATCATGGATGATGTGGTCAGTGTAGTTCCTGACTGAGTCAAGGTCTCCGTGTCCGTGGATCATCATGGATGATGTGGTCAGTGTAGTTCCTGACTGAGTCAAGGTCTCCGTGTCCGTGGATCATCATGGATGATGTGGTCAGTGTAGTTCCTGACTGAGTCAAGGTCTCCGTGTCCGTGGATCATCATGGATGATGTGGTCAGTGTAGTTCCTGACTGAGTCAAGGTCTCCCTGTCCGTGGATCATCATGGATGATGTGGTCAGTGTAGTTCCTGACTGAGTCAAGGTCTCCGTGTCCGTGGATCATCATGGATGATGTGGTCAGTGTTGTTCCTGACTGAGTCAAGGTCTCCGTGTCCGTGGATCATCATGGATGATGTGGTCAGTGTAGTTCCTGACTGAGTCAAGGTCTCCGTGTCCGTGGATCATCATGGATGATGTGGTCAGTGTAGTTCCTGACTGAGTCAAGGTCTCCGTGTCCGTGGATCATCATGGATGATGTGGTCAGTGTAGTTCCTGACTGAGTCAAGGTCTCCGTGTCCGTGGACCATCCTACAGTGTACTGCTTTTCTGTCTAATCTGTACGGTACGTTATTTAGGTTAGGTTAGGTCTAGTTAGGTTAGATTGACCTCTGTTAGTAACATTTAACCAGTTATAACGAATCACAACGAAAATACTGAAACAAAACATAGTTTGGTGTGAACAACACGGGAACCCACCGTGTGAACAGAACACGGGGTACCCCACCAGTGGGAACAGAACACGGGGTACCCCACCAGTGGGAACAGAACACGGGGTACCCCACCAGTGGGAACAGAACACGGGGTACCCCACCAGCGTGAAGAGAACACGGGGTACCCCACCAGTGTGAAGAGAACACGGGGTACCCCACCAGTGGGAACAGAACACGGGGTACCCCACCAGTGGGAACAGAACACGGGGTACCCCACCAGCGTGAAGAGAACACGGGGTATCCCACCAGTGTGAAGAGAACACGGGGTACCCCACCAGTGTGAAGAGAACACGGGGTACCCCACCAGTGTGAAGAGAACACGGGGTACCCCACCAGTGTGAAGAGAACACGGGGTACCCCACCAGTGTGAAGAGAACACGGGGTACCCCACCAGTGTGAAGAGAACACGGGGTACCCCACCAGTGTGAAGAGAACACGGGGTACCCCACCAGTGTGAAGAGAACACGGGGTACCCCACCAGTGTGAAGAGAACACGGGGTACCCCACCAGTGTGAAGAGAACACGGGGTACCCCACCAGTGTGAAGAGAACACGGGGTACCCCACCAGTGTGAAGAGAACACGGGGTACCCCACCAGTGTGAAGAGAACACGGGGTACCCCACCAGTGTGAAGAGAACACGGGGTACCCCACCAGTGTGAAGAGAACACGGGGTACCCCACCAGTGTAAAGAGAACACGGGGTATCCCACCAGTGTGAAGAGAACACTGGGTACCCCACCAGTATGAAGAGAACACAGGGTACCTCACCAGTGTGAAGAGAACACGGGGTACCCCACCAGTGTGAAGAGAACACGGGGTACCCCACCAGTGTGAAGAGAACACGGGGTATCCCACCAGTGTGAAGAGAACACGGGGTACCCCACCAGTGTGAAGAGAACACGGGGTACCCCACCAGTGTGAAGAGAACACGGGGTACCTCACCAGTGTGAAGAGAACACAGGGTACCCCACCAGTGTGAAGAGAACACGGGGTACCCCACCAGTGTGAAGAGAACACGGGGTATCCCACCAGTGTGAAGAGAACACGGGGTACCCCACCAGTGTGAAGAGAACACGGGGTACCCCACCAGTGTGAAGAGAACACGGGGTACCTCACCAGTGTGAAGAGAACACAGGGTACCCCACCAGTGTGAAGAGAACACGGGGTACCCCACCAGTGTGAAGAGAACACGGGGTACCCACCAGTGTGAAGAGTACACGGGGTACCCCACCAGTGTGAAGAGAACACGGGGTACCCCACCAGTGTGAAGAGAACACGGGGTACCCCACCAGTGTGAAGAGAACACGGGGTACCCCACCAGTGTGAAGAGAACACGGGGTACCCCACCAGTGTGAAGAGAACACGGGGTACCCCACCAGTGTGAAGAGAACACGGGGTACCCCACCAGTGTGAAGAGAACACGGGGTACCCCACCAGCGTGAAGAGAACACGGGGTACCCCACCAGTGTGAAGAGAACACGGGGTACCCCACCAGTGTGAAGAGAACACGGGGTACCCCACCAGTGTGAAGAGAACACGGGGTACCCCACCAGTGTGAAGAGAACACGGGGTACCCCACCAGTGTGAAGAGAACACGGGGTACCCCACCAGTGTGAAGAGAACATGCTAACAATTTATATTCTTGGCTAAACTGACAGGCAGTGAAGGTTCTATGTACATTCTCCAGGTCTGGAATTTCGCTCTTAAATATATCGATAACTATGTTACAACATTACTTAAGATTCCGGGCCTGGAGCCAAGGCTCGACCCTTGTAAATACAATTGGGTGAATGCAAAATTAATGTTTTATGTGATCCCTGAGAAGAATGATAGTTGTCTCTTGATTTTCAAAGTGTGTAATTCTGTTTACTTTGTACTAGTATGTTGTGTCACTCTGCTCCTTGTGTTGTGTCACTCTGCTCCTTGTGTTGTGTCACCCTGCTCCTTGTGTTGTGTCACACTGCTCCTTGTGTTGTGTCACACTGCTCCTTGTGTTGTGTCACTCTGCTCCTTGTGTTGTGTCACACTGCTCCTTGTGTTGTGTCACACTGCTCCTTGTGTTGTGTCACTCTGCTCCTTGTGTTGTGTCACCCTGCTCCTTGTGTTGTGTCACCCTGCTCCTTGTGTTGTGTCACACTGCTCCTTGTGTTGTGTCACCCTGCTCCTTGTGTTGTGTCACCCTGCTCCTTGTGTTGTGTCACCCTGCTCCTTGTGTTGTGTCACACTGCTCCTTGTGTTGTATCACCCTGCTCCTTGTGTTGTGTCACCCTGCTCCTTGTGTTGTGTCACACTGCTCCTTGTGTTGTGTCACTCTGCTCCTTGTGTTGTGTCACCCTGCTCCTTGTGTTGTGTCACCCTGCTCCTTGTGTTGTGTCACTCTGCTCCTTGTGTTGTGTCACCCTGCTCCTTGTGTTGTGTCACCCTGCTCCTTGTGTTGTGTCACACTGCTCCTTGTGTTGTGTCACCCTGCTCCTTGTGTTGTGTCACCCTGCTCCTTGTGTTGTGTCACACTGCTCCTTGTGTTGTGTCACCCTGCTCCTTGTGTTGTGTCACCCTGCTCCTTGTGTTGTGTCACCCTGCTCCTTGTGTTGTGTCACTCTGCTCCTTGTGTTGTGTCACCCTGCTCCTTGTGTTGTGTCACACTGCTCCTTGTGTTGTGTCACCCTGCTCCTTGTGTTGTGTCACCCTGCTCCTTGTGTTGTGTCACACTGCTCCTTGTGTTGTGTCACACTGCTCCTTGTGTTGTGTCACTCTGCTCCTTGTGTTGTGTCACCCTGCTCCTTGTGTTGTGTCACCCTGCTCCTTGTGTTGTGTCACACTGCTCCTTGTGTTGTGTCACACTGCTCCTTGTGTCACTCTGCTCCTTGTGTTGTGTCACACTGCTCCTTGTGTCACTCTGCTCCTTGTGTTGTGTCACACTGCTCCTTGTGTTGTGTCACACTGCTCCTTGTGTTGTCACACTGCTCCTTGTGTTGTGTCACACTGCTCCTTGTGTTGTGTCACACTGCTCCTTGTGTCACTCTGCTCCTTGTGTTGTGTCACACTGCTCCTTGTGTTGTGTCACACTGCTCCTTGTGTTGTGTCACACTGCTCCTTGTGTTGTGTCACACTGCTCCTTGTGTTGTGTCACACTGCTCCTTGTGTTGTGTCACCCTGCTCCTTGTGTTGTGTCACCCTGCTCCTTGTGTTGTATCACCCTGCTCCTTGTGTTGTGTCACTCTCCTCGTGTTGTTACACTGCTCCTTGTGTTGTATCGCCCTACTCCTTGTGTTGTGTCACCCTGCTCCTTGCGTTGTGTCACCCTGCTCCCTGTGTTGTGTCACCCTGCTCTTTGTGTTGTCACCTTGCTCCTTGTGTTGTGTCACACTGCTCCCTGTGTTGTGTCACCCTGCTCCTTGTGTTGTGTCACACTGCTCCCTGTGTTGTGTCACCCTGCTCCTTGTGTTGTGTCACACTGCTCCTTGTGTTGTGTCACACTGCTCCTTGTGTTGTGTCACCCTGCTCCTTGTGTTGTGTCACCTTGCTCCTTGTGTTGTGTCACCCTGCTCCTTGTGTTGTGTCACCTTGCTCCTTGTGTTGTGTCACCCTGCTCCTTGTGTTGTGTCACTCTGCTCCTTGTGTTGTTACACTGCTCCTTGTGTTGTGTCACTCTGCTCCTTGTGTTGTTACACTGCTCCTTGTGTTGTGTCACTCTGCTCCTTGTGTTGTGTCACCCTGCTCCTTGTGTTGTATCACCCTGCTCCTTGTGTTGTGTCACACTGCTCCTTGTGTTGTGTCAACCTGCTCCTTGTGTTGTATCAACCTGCTCCTTGTGTTGTGTCACCCTGCTCCTTGTGTTGTGTCACCCTGCTCCTTGTGTTGTGTCACTCTGCTCCTTGTGTTGTGTCAACCTGCTCCTTGTGTTGTGTCACTCTTCTTTGTGTTGTTACACTGCTCCTTGTGTTGTATCACCCTGCTCCTTGTGTTGTGTCACTCTGCTCCTTGTGTTGTGTCACACTGCTCCTTGTGTTGTATCACTGCTCCTTGTGTTGTGTCACCCTGCTCCCTGTGTTGTGTCACCCTGCTCCTTGTGTTGTGTCACCCTGCTCCTTGTGTTGTGTCACTCTGCTCCTTGTGTTGTTACACTGCTCCTTGTGTTGTATCACCCTGCTCCTTGTGTTGTATCAACCTGCTCCTTGTGTTGTGTCAACCTGCTCCTTGTGTTGTATCAACCTGCTCCTTGTGTTGTGTCACTCTTCTTTGTGTTGTTACACTGCTCCTTGTGTTGTATCACCCTGCTCCTTGTGTTGTGTCACCCTGCCCCTTGTGTTGTGTCACTCTGCTCCTTGTGTTGTTACACTGCTCCTTGTGTTGTATCACCCTGCTCCCTGTGTTGTGTCACCCTGCTCCTTGTGTTGTGTCACCCTGCTCCTTGTGTTGTGTCACTCTTCTTTGTGTTGTTACACTGCTCCTTGTGTTGTATCAACCTGCTCCTTGTGTTGTGTCACCCTGCTCCTTGTGTTGTGTCACCCTGGTCCTTGTGTTGTGTCACCCTTCTTTGTGTTGTTACCTTCCTTGTGTTGTGTCACTGCTCCTTGTGTTGTGTCACCCTGCTCCTTGTGTTGTGTCACCCTTCTCCTTGTGTTGTGTCACTGCTCCTTGTGTTGTGTCACCCTGCTCCTTGTGTTGTGTCACACTGCTCCTTGTGTCACCCTTCTCCTTGTGTTGTGTCACCCTGGTCCTTGTGTTGTTACTCTGCTCCTTGTGTTGTGTCACCCTGCTCCTTGTGTTGTGTCACCCTTCTCCTTGTGTTGTGTCACTGCTCTTTGTGTTGTTACACTGTTCCTTATGTTGTATCACCCTGCTCCTTGTGTTGTATCACCCTGCTCCTTGTGTTGTATCACCCTGCTCCTTGTGTTGTGTTACCCTGCTCCTTGTGTTGTTACTCTGCTCCTTGTGTTGTGTCACCCTGCTCCTTGTGTTGTGTCACCCTTCTCCTTGTGTTGTGTCACTGCTCCTTGTGTTGTGTCACCCTGCTCCTTGTGTTGTGTCACCCTGGTCCTTGTGTTGTGTCACCCTGCTCCTTGTGTTGTGTCACCCTGCTCCTTGTGTTGTGTCACCCTGGTCCTTGTGTTGTGTCACCCTGGTCCTTGTGTTGTGTCACCCTGGTCCTTGTGTTGTGTCACCCTGGTCCTTGTGTTGTGTCACCCTGGTCCTTGTGTTGTGTCACCCTGGTCCTTGTGTTGTGTCACCCTGATCCTTGTGTTGTGTCACCCTGCTCCTTGTGTTGTGTCTCCCTGATCCTTGTGTTGTGTCACCCTGGTCCTTGTGTTGTGTCACCCTGGTCCTTGTGTTGTGTCACCCTGGTCCTTGTGTTGTGTCACCCTGGTCCTTGTGTTGTGTCTCCCTGATCCTTGTGTTGTGTCACCCTGCTCCTTGTGTTGTGTCACCCTGGTCCTTGTGTTGTGTCTCCCTGATCCTTGTGTTGTGTCACCCTGGTCCTTGTGTTGTGTCTCCCTGATCCTTGTGTTGTGTCACCCTGGTCCTTGTGTTGTGTCACCCTGGTCCTTGTGTTGTGTCACCCTGGTCCTTGTGTTGTGTCATCATATCCATCCTTGTATTGTGTCACCATACCCATCCTTGTGTTGTGTCATCATATCCATCCTTGTATTGTGTCACCATACCCATCCTTGTATTGTGTCACCATACCCATCTTTGTGTTGTGTCACCATACCCATCCTTGTATTGTGTCACCATACTCATCCTTGTATTGTCACCATACCCATTCTTGTGTTGTGTCACACTGCTCCTTGTGTTGTGTCACACTGCTCCTTGTGTTGTGTCACCCTGCTCCTTGTGTTGTGTCACCCTGCTCCTTGTGTTGTGTCACACTGCTCCTTGTGTTGTGTCACACTGCTCCTTGTGTTGTGTCACACTGCTCCTTGTGTTGTATCACACTGCTCCTTGTGTTGTGTCACACTGCTCCTTGTGTTGTGTCACACTGCTCCTTGTGTTGTGTCACACTGCTCCTTGTGTTGTATCACACTGCTCCTTGTGTTGTGTCACCCTGCTCCTTGTGTTGTGTCACACTGCTCCTTGTGTTGTGTCACACTGCTCCTTGTGTTGTGTCACCCTGCTCCTTGTGTTGTGTCACTCTGCTCCTTGTGTTGTGTCACACTGCTCCTTGTGTTGTGTCACACTGCTCCTTGTGTCACTCTGCTCCTTGTGTTGTGTCACACTGCTCCTTGTGTCACTCTGCTCCTTGTGTTGTGTCACACTGCTCCTTGTGCTGTGTCACACTGCTCCTTGTGTTGTGTCACTCTGCTCCTTGTGTTGTGTCACACTGCTCCTTGTGCTGTGTCACACTGCTCCTTGTGTTGTGTCACACTGCTCCTTGTGTTGTGTCACACTGCTCCTTGTGTCACTCTGCTCCTTGTGTTGTGTCACTGCACCTTGTGTTGTGTCACACTGCTCCTTGTGTTGTGTCACCCTGCTCCTTGTGTCACACTGCTCCTTGTGTCACCCTGCTCCTTGTGTTGTGTCACCCTGCTCCTTGTGTTGTGTCACCCTGCTCCTTGTGTTGTGTCACACTGCTCCTTGTGTTGTGTCACCCTGCTCCTTGTGTTGTGTCACACTGCTCCTTGTGTTGTGTCACACTGCTCCTTGTGTTGTGTCACACTGCTCCTTGTGTTGTGTCACACTGCTCCTTGTGTTGTGTCACACTGCTCCTTGTGTTGTGTCACACTGCTCCTTGTGTTGTGTCACTCTGCTCCTTGTGTTGTGTCACACTGCTCCTTGTGTTGTGTCACCCTGCTCCTTGTGTTGTGTCACCCTGCTCCTTGTGTTGTGTCACCCTGCTCCTTGTGTTGTATCACCCTGCTCCTTGTGTTGTGTCACTCTCCTCGTGTTGTTACACTGCTCCTTGTGTTGTATCGCCCTACTCCTTGTGTTGTGTCACCCTGCTCCTTGTGTTGTGTCACCCTGCTCCTTGCGTTGTGTCACCCTGCTCCCTGTGTTGTGTCACCCTGCTCTTTGTGTTGTCACCCTGCTCCTTGTGTTGTGTCACACTGCTCCTTGTGTTGTGTCACACTGCTCCCTGTGTTGTGTCACACTGCTCCTTGTGTTGTGTCACACTGCTCCTTGTGTTGTGTCACACTGCTCCCTGTGTTGTGTCACACTGCTCCTTGTGTTGTGTCACACTGCTCCTTGTGTTGTTACACTGCTCCTTGTGTTGTTTCACCCTGCTCCTTGTGTTGTGTCACTCTGCTCTTTGTGTTGTTACACTGCTCCTTGTGTTGTGTCACCTTGCTCCTTGTGTTGTGTCACCCTGCTCCTTGTGTTGTGTCACTCTGCTCCTTGTGTTGTTACACTGCTCCTTGTGTTGTATCACCCTGCTCCTTGTGTTGTGTCACCCTGCTCCTTGTGTTGTGTCAACCTGCTCCTTGTGTTGTATCAACCTGCTCCTTGTGTTGTGTCACTCTTCTTTGTGTTGTTACACTGCTCCTTGTGTTGTATCACCCTGCTCCTTGTGTTGTGTCACCCTGCCCCTTGTGTTGTGTCACTCTGCTCCTTGTGTTGTTACACTGCTCCTTGTGTTGTATCACCCTGCTCCTTGTGTTGTGTCACCCTGCTCCTTGTGTTGTGTCACTCTGCTCTTTGTGTTGTTACACTGCTCCTTATGTTGTATCACCCTGCTCCTTGTGTTGTGTCACCCTGCTCCTTGTGTTGTGTCACCCTGCTCCTTGTGTTGTGTCACCCTGCTCCTTGTGTTGTGTCACTCTGCTCTTTGTGTTGTTACACTGCTCCTTATGTTGTATCACCCTGCTCCTTGTGTTGTGTCACCCTGCTCCTTGTGTTGTGTCACTCTGCTCTTTGTGTTGTTACACTGCTCCTTATGTTGTATCACCCTGCTCCTTGTGTTGTGTCACCCTGCTCCTTGTGTTGTGTCACTCTGCTCTTTGTGTTGTTACACTGCTCCTTATGTTGTATCACCCTGCTCCTTGTGTTGTGTCACCCTGCTCCTTGTGTTGTGTCACTCTGCTCTTTGTGTTGTTACACTGCTCCTTGTGTTGTATCACCCTGCTCCTTGTGTTGTGTCACTCTGCTCTTTGTGTTGTTACACTGCTCCTTGTGTTGTATCACCCTGCTCCTTGTGTTGTGTCACTCTGCTCTTTGTGTTGTTACACTGCTCCTTGTGTTGTGTCACCCTGCTCCTTGTGTTGTGTCACCCTGCTCCTTGTGTTGTGTCACTCTGCTCCTTGTGTTTTTACACTGCTCCTTGTGTTGTATCACCCTGCTCCTTGTGTTGTGTCACTCTGCTCCTTGTGTTTTTACACTGCTCCTTGTGTTGTATCACCCTGCTCCTTGTGTTGTGTCACCCTGCTCCTTGTGTTGTGTTACCCTGGTCCTTGTGTTGTGTCACTCTGCTCCTTGTGTTGTTACACTGCTCCTTGTGTTGTGTCACTGCTCCTTGTGTTGTGTCACCCTGGTCCTTGTGTTGTGTCACCCTGGTCCTTGTGTTGTGTTACACTGCTCCTTGTGTTGTGTCACTCTGCTCCTTGTGTTGTGTTACCCTGGTCCTTGTGTTGTATCACCCTGCTCCTTGTGTTGTGTTACCCTGGTCCTTGTGTTGTATCACCCTGCTCCTTGTGTTGTGTCACTCTGCTCCTTGTGTTTTTACACTGCTCCTTGTGTTGTATCAACCTGCTCCTTGTGTTGTGTTACCCTGGTCCTTGTGTTGTGTCACTCTGCTCCTTGTGTTGTTACACTGCTCCTTGTGTTGTTACACTGCTCCTTGTGTTGTTACACTGCTCCTTGTGTTGTTACACTGCTCCTTGTGTTGTTACACTGCTCCTTGTGTTGTGTTACCCTGGTCCTTGTGTTGTGTCACTCTGCTCCTTGTGTTGTTACACTGCTCCTTGTGTTGTCACTGCTCCTTGTGTTGTGTCACCCTTCTCCTTGTGTTGTGTCACCCTGGTCCTTGTGTTGTGTCATCATATCCATCCTTGTATTGTGTCACCATACCCATCCTTGTATTGTCACCATACCCATCCTTGTGTTGTGTCACCATACTCATCCTTGTATTGTGTCACCATACTCATCCTTGTGTTGTGTCACCATACTCATCCTTGTGTTGTGTCACCATACTCATCCTTGTGTTGTGTCACCATACTCATCCTTGTGTTGTGTCACCATACTCATCCTTGTATTGTGTCACCATACTCATCCTTGTATTGTGTCACCATACTCATCCTTGTATTGTGTCACCATACTCATCCTTGTGTTGTGTCACCATACTCATCCTTGTGTTGTGTCACCATACTCATCCTTGTATTGTGTCACCATACTCATCGTCGAGAAAGAGAGTCTAAGAACATTATGAGGAGTCAGGCGTGGGCGCGTCTCTACAAAATTATCTGATCATATTCTTCACTATAATTCTCATACAGTGTTTCCTGAGATAGTTATAACTGTCTTCAGCGGCAAGATTTTCAATTATTCTTTCTGTAAAGTATAATTTTTATAAACTAAATGGCAGTGCGGAGCAAGGGTAGTGAGAAGCTTGTGTAATGGTCAGTTAGTTAAAATGTTGTTGGGATTTTTAACCTGGAGGGTTAGCCGACCAGGATCACCCAAGGAAGTCAGTGCGTCATCTAGGACTGTCTTAGTTCCCTTGTGGTTGTACTGTCTTAGTTCCCTTGTGGTTTTTTTCAGTTTTGTTCCCCAGGGTACGACCCACACCAGTCAGTTAACACCCAGGTACCTAGTTATGCTAGGTGAACGGGAACAGCAGGTGTAAGGAAACACGCACAGTGTTTCCGTCCGGCCGGGGATCGAACCACGGAGACTCAGTGTGTGAGGTGAGAGCGTTGCCAACCAGGCCTATCCACTACACGAGCGTCAGTAAGGCTACATGGAATCTGTTCACCACTAATTAAGGATTCTTAAAATAGGGACCTATGTTAACTATCAGTGTATAATATATACACTCAGAGATGTATACCTCTCATTATATGTATACCGTGTTGTGTGAGTCTTAGTAAGTTTATTCAGGTACAGGTACACATAAATACAGTTACATAAATTGTCATACATAGCACCATATGTGTAGATTGCCTAGGATAAGCCCTTGAAAGTCAGAGTGACATATTTTCATTAGGGTCTTTGGGGTCGACTGTAGCGGTCATACTATGCTGGGAGAATAGGAAGGCGTCAGGCTGGATCTGAGAAGGATGGTAGTTCCAGTTCCTTGGACAAAGAGCCCTTCACTGGCATTAAGAAACTTTCCCTGAAGGGAATTCTTGAGTGAGTTAGCATGACAAATGAAATTGCAGGCGCCTGCCTAGCCGGGCCAGAGTATTGACTCCAGCTCACACTCCCTCAACCCACGCTCCAACCATTACTTCTCCAGAAAGACCCTCGTTCTGGCCTCTTTCCTCAAGGGTGGAGTGCCTTCATGCCCATGAAGGTCTCTTGATTCAGGGAACTGGATCAGCCTTCTTCGATGGAAGAAGATAACCTCGTATTTCCTATGAGCTGCTGTTTTAGCTCTCACCCACGATATTCTACATTATTGGCCATTACTGGGTTATTATTGTGAGGAGCAATAAAGATTGGTTTTAGCGGTTAACGTAGCCGCTTCATTGATCACAAGCGCAATAACTGATTGTTAATATCCTTGGTGTTATTGATGCAAGCGGCGACTGGCTCCCCCATTGGCTCGCACCAACCTACGTCATCAGCTGTGATTGGCGGACGGGAAGGGCGTGTGGAGGCGCTCGACCAGTCAGCGGACAGAATTCAGTGACGGGCAGCCAATCAGTGAAGGGAAGTCAGTGACATCGTACCCTTGTAATCTGATGCCCCTTGCTAACACATTCTTAGCAGTCTAACTGCCGTGTTGCGCAATAACAGAGGGAAACCGTGATGCTGTGTAAGGGCTCTCGATTCAAGGAATTGGAGCTAGCCTCTTCCTCGGATCGAACCTCTCGACCTTCTCATTTCCTCCTCTACTTTTAGTTAATGGGTTTAAAAACCTGTAGACTACACGAAGGTCATTAAGGCTGTTTATAACCTCTCGCAAAAATAGCGAATAAGCGATACAAGATGCAAAATAACCGAGGGGGGGGGAGTTGAGTGATATCTCTAGGTCTTTCGTGTTATAGTCAACACATCATCAGGAGCTTGCAATGTTGCAAGCTTGGACCTCTTTTCTGCAACATTGGAAGCACCTAATATATTGATTGCAACACGAAATGCCTAGAGCTATCATTCAACTTCACCTGTGGTTGTATATATATATATATATATATATATATATATATATATATATATATATATATATATATATATATATATATATATATATATATATATATATATATATATATGCAATAAGATCACAGTAAACAGGTGATTTCAGAATATGCAAAACAACCACTCTAAAAGAATAGAGAAATTCCAAGCGATTTCGTGACTACTCACATTATCAAGTTCCTTGATAATGTGAGTAGTCACGAAAGCGCTTGGAATTTCTCTATTCTTTCAAAGTGGTTGTTTTGCAAATATATATATATATATATATATATATATATATATATATATATATATATATATATATATATATATATATATATATATATATATATATATATATATATATATATATATATATATATATATATATATATATATATATACAACATTCGTTGTATAAATCCTCATACAGTAATAACAATAGGATGATGATGATGATAATAATAATAATAATAATAATAATAATAATGGACATACATAATGATCAACAGTTTAAGAATTATCTGAAATTATTCTCAGAACTTTCCTGGAAATATAAAAAATGTTAGATAATCAATGAATGAATTGATGGTTCTGTCGAGGCTATCTAAGAATACACTAGATCTGTTTACTTAAAGTGGAGAGGTGAACATGGCGGCCCAGGATAGATGTTGATGGTGTGTGTGTGTGTGTGTGTGTGTGTGTGTGTGTGTGTGTGTGTGTGTGTGTGTGTGTGTGTGTGTGTGTGTGTGCGTTGTGTGTGCGTTGTGTGTGTGTGTGTGTGTGTGTGTGTGTGTGTGTGTGTGTGTGTGTGTGTGTGTGTGTGTGTGTTGTGTGTGTGTGTGTACTCACCTAGTTGTACTCACCTAGTTGAGGTTGCAGGGGTCGAGTCCAAGCTCCTGGCCCCGCCTCTTCACTGGTCGCTACTAGGTCACTCTCCCTGAACCATGAGCTTTATCGTACCTCTGCTTAAAGCTATGTATGGATCCTGACTCCACTACATCGCTTCCCAAACTATTCCACTTCCTGACTACTCTGTGGCTGAAGAAATACTTCCTAACATCCCTTTGATTCATCTGTGTCTTCAGCTTCCAACTGTGTCCCCGTGTTGCTGTGTCCAGTCTCTGGAACATCCTGTCTTTGTCCACCTTGTCAATTCCTCTCAGTATTTTGTAAGTAGTTATCATGTCCCCCCTATCTCTCCTGTCCTCCAGTGTCGTCAGGTTGATTTCCCTTAACCTCTCCTCGTAGGACATACCTCTTAGCTCTGGGACTAGTCTTGTTGCAAACCTTTGCACTTTCTCTAGTTTCTTCACGTGCTTGGCTAGGTGTGGGTTCCACACTGGTGCCGCATACTCCAATATGGGCCTAACGTACACGGTGTACAGGGTCCTGAACGATTCCTTATTAAGATATCGGAATGCTGTTCTGAGGTTTGCCAGGCGCCCATATGCTGCAGCAGTTATTTGGTTGATGTGCGCTTCAGGAGATGTGCCTGGTGTTATACTCACCCCAAGATCTTTTTCCTTGAGTGATGTTTGTAGTCTCTGGCCCCCTAGACTGTACTCCGTCTGCGGTCTTCTTTGCCCTTCCCCAATCCTCATGACTTTGCACTTGGTGGGATTGAACTCCAGGAGCCAGTTGCTGGACCAGGTCTGCAGCCTGTCCAGATCCCTTTGTAGTTCTGCCTGGTCTTCGATCGAATGAACTCTTCTCATCAACTTCACGTCATCTGCAAACAGGGACACCTCGGAGTTTATTCCTTCCGTCATGTCGTTCACAAATACCAGAAACAGCACTGGTCCTAGGACTGACCCCTGTGGGACCCCGCTGGTCACAGGTGCCCATTCTGACACCTCGCCACGTACCATTACTCGCAGCTGTCTTCCTGACAAGTATTCCCTGATCCATTGCAGTGCCTTCCCTGTTATCCCTGCTTGGTCCTCTAGTTTTTGCACTAATCTCTTGTGTGGTACTGTGTCAAAAGCCTTCTTGCAGTCCAAGAAAATTCAATCCACCCACCCCTCTCTCTCTTGTCTTACTGCTGTCACCATGTCATAGAACTCCAGTAGGTTAGTGACACAGGATTTCCCATCTCTGAAACCATGTTGGCTGTTGGTGATGAGATCATTCCTTTCTAGATGTTCCACCATTCTTCTCCTGACAATCTTTTCCATGATTTTTCATGCTATACATGTCAGCGACACTGGTCTGTAGTTTAATGCTTCATGTCTGTCTCCTTTTTTAAAGATTGGGACCACATTTGCTGTCTTCCATGCCTCAGGCAATCTCCCTGTTTCGATAGATGTATTGAATATTGTTGTTAGGGGCACACATAGCGCCTCTGCTCCCTCTCCCAGGGCCCATGGAGAGATGTTATCTGGCCCCATTGCCTTTGAGGTATCTAGCTCACTCAGAAGCCTCTTCACTTCTTCCTCGGTTGTGTGTACTGTGTCCAGCACATGGTGGTGTACCCCACCTCTCCGTCTTTCTGGAGCCCCTTCTGTCTCCTCTGTGAACACTTCTTTGTTGAGTTCCTCACATACTTCACGGTCATTTCTTGTCTCTCCTCCTTCCTTCCTTAGCCTGATTACCTGGTCCTTAACGGTTGTTTTCTTCCTGATGTGGCTGTATAACAGCTTCAGGTCAGATTTGGCTTTTGCTGCTATGTCGTTTTCATATTGACGTTGGGCCTCCCTTCTTATCTGTACTTATTCGTTTTTGGCTCTACGGCTGCTCTCCTTATTCTCCTGGGTCCTTTGCCTTCTATATTTCTTCCATTCCCTAGCACACTTGGTTTTTGCCTCCTTGCATCTTTGGGTGAACCATGGGCTCATCCTGGCTTTTTCATTATTGCTGTTACCCTTGGGTACAAACCTCTCCTCAGCCTTCTTGCACATTGTTGCTACATATTCCATCATCTCATTAACTGGCTTCCCTGCCAGTTCTCTGTCCCACTGAACCTCATTCAGGAAGTTCCTCATTCCTGTGTAGTCCCTTTCCTGTAGTTTGGTTTCATTTGTCCTGGCCTTCCTGCTTCCCCCTCCACTTGTAGCTCTACTGTGTATTCGAAGCTCAAAACCACATGATCGCTGGCCCCAAGGGGTCTTTCATATGTGATGTCCTCAATATCTGCACTACTCAAGGTGAATACTAAGTCCAGTCTTGCTGGTTCATCCTCTCCTCTCTCTCTTGTAGTGTCCCTTACATGTTGATACATGAAGTTTTCCAGTACCACCTCCATCATCTTAGCCCTCCATGTATCTTGGCCCCCATGTGGCTCCAAGTTCTCCCATTCGATCTCCTTGTGGTTAAAGTCGCCCATGATCAGGAGCTTTGCCCTGCATGCATGAGCTCTTCTGGCCACTGCAGCCAGTGTGTCAACCATCGCTCTATTGCTCTCGTCATACTCTTGCCTTGGCCTCCTGCTGTTCTGTGGTGGGTTATACATCACTGCAATTATCACCTTGGGACCACCAGAGTGAAGCGTTCCCGCTATGTAATCACTTTCTTCTCCGCTGTCTCCTCTCTCCAGCTCATCAAAATTCCATCGGTGTTTGATCAGCAATGCCACTTCTCCACCCCCCCTGTTCCTTCTGTCTTTTCTCAGGATCTGGTATCCCGCTGGAAAGATGGCATCTGTTATCATACCTGTAAGCTTGGTTTCCGTGATCGCTATGATGTCTGGTGATGCCTCTTTGACTCTTTCGTGCCACTCCTCCCAGTTGTTTGTTATTCCATCAGCGTTTGTGTACCATACCTTCAGTTTCCTCTCCAACACTGTGGTTTGGGGGGCCTGTGGGGATGGAAGACCTGGTAGCATACTGTGGGATTCTATGGTTGGGGGTTGGGTGGAAGCTGTGGGTAT
>NC_091369.1:2132391-2149891 GCF_038502225.1 Cherax quadricarinatus
TGTTTCTGATATCTTCTGGTAAGATGTTGAATAATCTGGGACCCCGGATGTTGATACAGTGTTCCCTTATTGTCCCCACCGCACCCTTGCTCCTCACTGGGTTTATTTTACACTTCCTCTCACTCCAGTATGTTTTTAAGGCAGTGTACAGATTTGGGACCAGGCCTTCGAGTACTTTCCAGGTATATATTATGTATCTCTCCTCCGCTCCAATGAATACATGTTCAAGACTTGCAGGCGTTCCCAGTAATTTAGGTGCTTTACTGGCTCTGTGTGAGCCGTAAACGATCTCTGTATTTGTTCCAGCTCTGATATTTCTCCTGCTTTGAACGGGGCCGTCAACACTAAGCAATATTCTAAGTAAGGGAGCACTAGCGGCATACGTCTAATTTTCATGTGTGGAAGTCTCGCTAATTGCTGTCACCGACACCATAGAATATAATACTGGAAACTACAAAATTTCAAAAACATTTAGCATACATTTAGCACCACCTACCTAACAACACAGGACCCACATGATTACATTGTCTTCCCGTCCTCGTCCCAACATGGCATTCTTTAAAAAAACCATACCCCGGCCGGGGTATGGTTTGTTTGCAATCGTGTCATTACGATTTCGTGAGTCATGGCATTCTTTAGGTCACCATGTGTCACTCACACCTCACTCTCCGCCTATATATTCTGTCTTGTTAACCTCTGTATGTTAGAAGTGATCAAGGTCCCAGGATCGAAACGTTTTCTAGTAAATATATCCTAGTGTTTAATCACCTGACTCTCTAAACCAGTTTGGACACGGTAACTAGAATCTGTATGCGCGTGGCATCTACTTGAGGACACTACGAATCTCCAAGTGGATTGAAACTAAATCTTCCGGTGGACTATAGGAAACAATATCATGTTTATTGAGAGTAAATTTGAATTAGTCCTTTATGGGAAAAATGAGGAACTCAGAACTAGAGTGGAATATTCAACTAACCCGGACCACTCAGTAGCGCAAAAAACTAACATGAAGGAGTATGGAATGACAGTGTCAAAGAATCTCACTTTCACAGCTGCTGGAAGATGATAGGCTAGATAACTAGAACTTCCAAAACAAGGGATACCAAGTTAATGATGGTCTTCTTTAAGTTCTCTGTAATCTGGAATATTGCTGTATACTAACATACCCCTTTTAAGAAGGACTTAAAGAACGTAGACTGCAGAGAATCTTCACCGCGTGTGTAAACTCAGTCAGGCACCATAATTACTAGGAACGTTCGAAGTTCCTTGACCTGTACTCCTTTGAATGCAGGCGAGAAAAGACGTCGTAACTGACACCTGAAAAATCCTAGAGGGAATGATCTCAAATCCACACATAGCAATCACTCCCTACGAGTCAACAGACTAGGCAGACAGTGTAAAATACTGCTTTAGCAGGGATGCCATAAGTACACTAAGAGATAACACAATAAGTGTAAGAGTTCCGAGACTTTTTAACAGCCTCTCTTCATACATAAAGGGGTTTAACAGCAAAACACTGGCTGTCCTGATAAATTCATTAAGTCAGTCTCGGACCGGTCGGGCAGTGGCTTGTACGTTGGACTACGTGCGGCCAGTATAGTAACTGCCTGACTGACCAGGTCCCAGACCAGGGGGCTTGGCCCGGGACCTGTTTTAGGGAGCGTTAACCCCTAAAAACATCCTTCGGGCACATAAATGGTATACAGTACCGACAAGATGAAATTATACACGCGCAACATCTGGGTATCTTTATTGTAGACGTTTCGCCCTCCAGGGATTTTATCAGTACAAATTCAAGGACATAATTGGAAGACTGTAGAACTGAGGGACTGATTACCTCATCTTTTGTATACAGTTCTACTGTCTTCCAATTATGTCCTTGAATTTGTATTGATAAAATCCCTGGAGGGCGAAACGTCTACAACAAAGATACCCAGATGTTGCACAAGCGTCTAATTTTCATTCTTCGGGTATCCTCCAGGGTGTGGCTGAGTATAGGGGTGTGGTTGAGGACGTGGGCGTGGTTAAGGACAGGACCGAGTACGTGTTCTCAGAAGCGTCAACAAAACCAGTTAGTCTTTCCTTGGACAACATCCATTAACTTGTACCTCCCCCACCTACCCCTCACCCTCTCCCCCACCTGCCCCTCACCCTCTCCCCCACCTACCCCTCACCCTCTCCCCCACCTGCCCCTCACCCTCTCCCCCACCTGCCCCTCACCCTCTCCCCCACCTGCCCCTCACCCTCTCCCCCACCTGCCCCTCACCCTCTCCCCCACCTACCCCTCACCCTCTCCCCCACCTGCCCCTCACCCTCTCCCCCACCTGCCCCTCACCCTCTCCCCCACCTGCCCCTCACCCTCTCCCCCACCTGCCCCTCACCCTCTCCCCCACCTGCCCCTCACCCTCTCCCCCACCTGCCCCTCACCCTCTCCCCCACCTGCCCCTCACCCTCTCCCCCACCTGCCCTCACCCTCTCCCCCACCTGCCCCTCACCCTCTCCCCCACCTACCCCTCACCCTCTCCCCCACCTGCCCCTCACCCTCTCCCCCACCTACCCCTCACCCTCTCCCCCACCTGCCCCTCACCCTCTCCCCCACCTGCCCCTCACCCTCTCCCCCACCTACCCCTCACCCTCTCCCCCACCTGCCCCTCACCCTCTCCCCCACCTGCCCCACACCCTCTCCCCCACCTGCCCCTCACCCTCTCCCCCACCTACCCCTCACCCTCTCCCCCACCTGCCCCTCACCCTCTCCCCCACATGCCCCTCACCCTCTCCCCCACCTGCCCCTCACCCTCTCCCCCACCTGCCCCTCACCCTCTCCCCCACCTACCCCTCACCCTCTCCCCCACCTGCCCCTCACCCTCTCCCCCACATTCCCCTCACCCTCTCCCCCACCTACCCCTCACCCTCTCCCCCACCTGCCCCTCACCCTCTCCCCCACCTGCCCCTCACCCTCTCCCCCACCTGCCCCTCACCCTCTCCCCCACCTGCCCCTCACCCTCTCCCCCACCTGCCCCTCACCCTCTCCCCCACCTACCCCTCACCCTCTCCCCCACCTGCCCCTCACCCTCTCCCCCACCTGCCCCTCACCCTCTCCCCCACCTGCCCCTCACCCTCTCCCCCACCTACCCCTCACCCTCTCCCCCACCTGCCCCTCACCCTCTCCCCCACATGCCCCTCACCCTCTGCCCCACCTACCCCTCACCCTCTCCTCCAAACAGGGAAGAGAAGGGGAAACCTAGAGGATAGAGGCGCGGTTAGTATAGAGAGAGACATTGTGAGGATAAATAAGATATGAAAGGAGGACGAATAGATAGTTTGGAGAGGAAGGACGACGTTTCGCTCTTGGACCATTAGATTCTAGTTTTTTCAGTATTGTGAGCGATACGTATGGTGAACCGTCTGTGACGGATATGTGAGCCAGCGGGCCACCAGCAGCAACAGCCTGGTTGACCAGGCAAGCACCAGACGAGCCTGGTCCAAGTCCGGGCTCTGGGAGTAGAAAAACTCTGGCAACTCACCAAAGGTATATCAAAGGTAAAGGTAAATGGGAGATTTCAACTATAGACAGATTGACTGGAGCAATTTGACAGGAAATTTAGAGTCAGGTGACTTTCTTGATACGATCCAGGATTGTTTTTTAAAACAGTTTGTGACAGAGCCAACTAGGGGAAATAACCTCATTGACTTGGTTCTTGCCAGTAGGGAAACACTAATTAATAATCTTGAGGTTAATGATGAGCTTGGGGAAAGTGATCACAAATCACTCAGTTTTAATATATCATGGAATTCCCCTAATAATGGCAATCAAGTCTCCGTCCCTGACTTTCGCTTGGCTGATTTCATAGGACTGAAAAATTACTTAGGTGGGCTGAACTGGAATGACCTGACTAAGGGTCAGGTAGGTGGTGATGGTTGCCTATATGATGCTTTCCAGGGCATAGTTCTAGCTGCTCAGTCAAATTATGTTCCAAATAGGGAAATCAGATCAAACAAAAATGATCCTAAATGGATGAACAATAGATTAAAATATCTGATTGGTCAAAAGAGAGGCATATATAGGCAAATCAAAAGAGGAGAGGGGCAATTGAGAAATCGATATATTCAGTTAAAGAGAGAAATAAAAAAGGGAATTAGAAAAGCAAAAAGAGATTATGAGGTTAAAGTTGCAAGAGAATCGAAGACTAACCCAAAAGGATTCTTTCAGGTATACAGAAGTAAGATCAGGGACAAGATAGGCCCACTCAAAAGTTCCTCGGGTCAGCTCACTGACAGTGATAAGGAAATGTGTAGAATTTTTAACACATACTTCCTCTCAGTTTTTGCACAGGAGGATACCAGCGATATTCCAGTAATGATAAATTATGTAGAACAGGACGATAATAAACTGTGCACTATTAAGGTCACAAGTGACATGGTCCTTAGGCAAATAGATAAATTAAAACCTAACAAATCCCCAGGCCCTGATGAACTGTATGCAAGGGTTCTAAAGGAATGTAAAGAGGAGCTTAGCACACATTTGGCTAATCTTTTCAACATATCACTACAAACTGGCATGGTGCCAGATAAGTGGAAAATGGCAAATGTGATACCTATTTTCAAAACAGGTGACAGGTCCTTAGCTTCGAACTATAGACCAATAAGCCTAACCTCCATAGTGGGAAAATTTATGGAATCAATAATTGCCGAGGCAGTTCGTAGCCACCTTGAAAAGCATAAATTAATCAACGAATCTCAGCATGGTTTTACAAAGGGGCGTTCCTGCCTTACGAATTTATTAACTTTTTTCACTAAGGTATTTGAGGAGGTAGATCATGGTAACGAATATGATATTGTGTATATGGACTTCAGTAAGGCTTTTGACAGGGTCCCACATCAGAGACTATTGAGGAAAATTAAAGCACATGGAATAGGAGGAGAAATTTTTTCCTGGATAGAGGCATGGTTGACAAATAGGCAGCAGAGAGTTTGCATAAATGGGGAGAAATCAGAGTGGGGAAGTGTCACGAGCGGTGTTCCACAGGGGTCAGTGTTGGGCCCCCTGCTGTTCACAATCTACATAAACGACATAGATGAGGGCATTAAGAGCGACATCGGCAAGTTTGCCGATGACACCAAAATAGGCCGTCGAATTCATTCTGACGAGGACATTCGAGCACTCCAGGAAGATTTGAATAGACTGATGCAGTGGTCGGAGAAGTGGCAGATGCAGTTTAATATAGACAAATGCAAAGTTCTAAATGTTGGACAGGACAATAACCATGCCACATATAAACTAAATAATGTAGATCTTAATATTACGGATTGCGAAAAAGATTTAGGAGTTCTGGTTAGCAGTAATCTGAAACCAAGACAACAGTGCATAAGTGTTCGCAATAAAGCTAATAGAATCCTTGGCTTCATATCAAGAAGCATAAATAATAGGAGTCCTCAGGTTGTTCTTCAACTCTATACATCCTTGGTTAGGCCTCATTTAGATTATGCTGCACAGTTTTGGTCACCGTATTACAGAATGGATATAAATTCTCTGGAAAATATACAAAGGAGGATGACAAAGTTGATCCCATGTATCAGAAACCTTCCCTATGAGGATAGACTAAGGACCCTGAAACTGCACTCTCTAGAAAGACGTAGAATTAGGGGGGATATGATTGAGGTGTATAAATGGAAGACAGGAATAAATAAAGGGGATGTAAATAGTGTGCTGAAAATATCTAGCCTAGACAGGACTCGCAGCAATGGTTTTAAGTTGGAAAAATTCAGATTCAGGAAGGATATTGGAAAGTACTGGTTTGGTAATAGAGTTGTGGATGAGTGGAACAAACTCCCAAGTACAGTTATAGAGGCCAGAACGTTGTGTAGCTTTAAAAATAGGTTGGATAAATACATGAGTAGATGTGGGTGGGTGTGAGTTAGACCTGATAGCTTGTGCTACCAGGTCGGTTGCCGTGTTCCTCCCTTAAGTCAATGTGACCTGACCTGACTAGGTTGGGTGCATTGGCTTAAGCCGGTAGGAGACTTGGACCTGCCTCTCATGGGCCAGTAGGCCTTCTGCAGTGTTCCTTCGTTCTTATGTTCTTATGTATCCTTTGTCCACCATCTCCTTCGTCAATTTCATTTCAATTTTGTTAGTGTTTTTGGGTTTGAGAAGGATGTGTCTAGTATGGGCCAGTAGGCCTACTGCAGTGTTCCTCCTTTCTTATGTTCCAGCCTACCAAACCATACCACGGGCGGGATTTGAACCCGCGGTCAGAGAGTCTTCCAGCCTACCTGTAGTGCGATTGCTTGGGTTGTGGTAGCCCTGGAGACCAGACTGATGTTTCTTGGGTTGTGGTAGCCCTGGAGACCAGACTGATGTTTCTTGGGTTGTGGTAGCCCTGGAGACCAGACTGATGTTTCTTGGGTTGTGGTAGCCCTGGAGACCAGACTGATGTTTCTTGGGTTGTGGTAGCCCTGGAGACCAGACTGATGTTTCTTGGGTTGTGGTAGCCCTGGAGACCAGACTGATGTTTCTTGGGTTATGGTAGCCCTGGAGACCAGACTGATGTTTCTTGGGTTGTGGTAGCCCTGGAGACCAGACTGATGTTTCTTGGGTTGTGGTAGCCCTGGAGACCAGACTGATGTTTCTTGGGTTGTGGTAGCCCTGGAGACCAGACTGATGTTTCTTGGGTTGTGGTAGCCCTGGAGACCAGACTGATGTTTCTTGGGTTGTGGTAGCCCTGGAGACCAGACTGATGTTTCTTGGGTTGTGGTAGCCCTGGAGACCAGACTGATGTTTCTTGGGTTGTGGTAGCCCTGGAGACCAGACTGATGTTTCTTGGGTTGTGGTAGCCCTGGAGACCAGACTGATGTTTCTTGGGTTGTGGTAGCCCTGGAGAGTCAGGCTGTGGTGGTGTCAGACCCAGACTGATGTCACACTTCCTTCTTGAGTGCTTGATCGCTCAGGCTGTTCACACTCTCTTACGCTAGTCTCCGTTCATTCATAAAACAAGGGAAAATGCAGGCGTAAGTCCAGCTACGTTCACACACACACACACACACACACACACACACACACACACACACACACACACACACACACTTAGGAGGCGGATATTTCATAAGTTACCTTAGCGTGTGTGAGATGTGTGTGTGTTGTCTGTCTGTGTCTGTTTGTCTGTGTGTCTGTTTGTCTGTACTCACCTAATTGTGGTTGCAGGGGTCGAGACTCAGCTCCTGGCCCCGCCTGTGTGTCAGTTTGTGTGTCTGTCTGTGTGTCAGTTTGTGTTTGTCTGTGTCAGTTTGTGTGTCTGTCTGTCACTTTGTGTGTCAGTTTGTGTGTCTGTGTGTCAGTTTGTCAGTGTGTCTGTTTTTGTGTCTGTGTGGACTCACCTATGTGTAGTTGCAGGGGTCGATTCACAGCTCTTGGCTGTGTGTACTCACCTAGTTGAGGTTGCAGGGGTCGAGTCATAGCTCCTGGCCCCGCCTCTTCACTGGTCGCTACTAGGTCACTCTCCCAGAATCATGAGCTTTATCATACCTCTGCTTAAAGCTATGTATAGATCCTGCCTCCACTACATCGCTTCCCAAACTATTCCACTTCCTGACTGCTCTGTGACTGAAGAAATACTTCCTAACATCCCTGTGATTCTTCTGTGTCCAACTTCCAACTGTGTCCCCTTGTTGCTGTGTCCCATCTCTGGAACATCCTGTCTTTGTCCACCTTGTCAATTCCTTTCAGTATTTTATATGTCGTTATCATGTCTCCCCCTATCTCTCCTGTCCTCCAGTGTCGTCAGGTTGATTTCCCTTAACCTCTCCTCGTAGGACATACCTCTTAGTTCTGGGACTAGTCTTGTTGCAAACCTTCGCACTTTCTCTAGTTTCTTTACATGCTTGGCTAGGTGTGGGTTCCAAACTGGTGCCGCATACTCCAATATGGGCCTAACGTACACGGTGTACAGGGTCCTGAACGATTCCGTATTAAGATGTCGGAATGCTGTTCTGAGGTTTGCCAGGCGCCCATATGCTGCAGCAGTTATTTGGTTGATGTGCGCTTCAGGAGATGTGCCTGGTGTTATACTCACCCCAAGATCTTTTTCCTTGGGTGAAGTTTGTAGTCTCTGGCCTCCCTAGACTGTACTCCGTCTGCGGTCTTCTTTGCCCTTCCCCAATTTTCATGACTGCACTTGGTGGGGTTGAACTCCAGGAGCCAATTGCTGGACCAGGCCTGCAGCCTGTCCAGATCCTTTTGTAGTTCTGCCTGGTCTTCGTCCGAATGAATTCTCAACTTCACATCATCTGCAAACAGGGACACTTCGGAGTCTATTCCTTCCGTCGTGTCGTTCACAAATACCAGAAACAGCACCGGTTCTAGGACTGTTAGTTACCATTTTGTCCTAGGCACATGTCGATTAGACACTAGGCCTGTTGTATATGCGTGTGTGTGTGTGTGTGTGTGTGTGTGTGTGTGTGTGTGTGTGTGTGTGTGTGTGTGTGTATGTGCGTGTGTGCGTGTGGTCGTATGAGACGGGGTGGGGGGTTGGGGAGGAGTGGTCATGAGACCGGATATTCCATGCGAATTCCATGGCAGATGCGGCGGCGGTTGCTGTCATTGACCTCTCCGTTGCTGCCGCTGCCGCCGCGATTGTGGGGTGCCGCCTGTCTCACCGGTGAGAGCGTTCGGCTTACAATCGCAAGGTCCTCGGTTTGATTTCCTGGGTTTTCTTACAATCCTTCCTGCCCCTGCCCACCTAGCAGTAAAAACAATCACTCGGTGCTAGATCCACCAGGCTGTGATGAATATGTAGGGCTGCGGGCCACCAGCAGCAACAGTCTGGTTGATCAGGTCCTGATCCACCGGGAGGCCTGTTCAAGGACTGGACCGCGGGGGCGTTGACCCCCGGAACACCCTCCAGGCAGGTACCTAACAGAACAAGAAGGCATAATACCGTGGCTAGAACAATACACAAATAATTCGCACTTGGGAGAAAGAAACGATAACGACGTCTCAGTACGACTTGGACTATTGACTAGTCATACTAAGACACGAAGGTGAGGGAGCTTGTGTATAGTGTGCTAATGTGACGAGTCGGTGGCTTAAGTCTGACCGAGACGCTCTCATAGTTTCTTTCTCCTGTGAGTGGGTTAGTTGTTCATTACTCCAGTACCTGCTGGAATGTCATATCCTGTATGAAGAGATACTTCAGTCGTGTGTAAGAAACTCCATTACCAGCAGCAGTCACCAGTGAACATAAGAAAGGAGGAACACTGCAGCCGGCCTACTGGACCATACTAGGCAATTCCTTCTCAAATCTAAACCAACTAACAAAAATATTTGCCCAATCCATTTTCAGTGCTACACAACGTGTAAGTTTCGATAACCCTATTAACTCATGCGTAACTTCCACTTAAATCCAACCCCCTCTTACCCATGTAAATATCTAGCCTAAATTTGAAGCTACCCAAGGTTTTAGCTTCATTGACCCAACTAGGCAGACTCTTCTACTCATCAACTACTCTATTTCCAAATATATACTTTCCCATATCCTTTCTAAATCTAAACTTATCCATTTTGAATCCATTATTTCGAGTTCTTGGACCTTATTAATATCTCCTGTGTGTATGCCCATCTATAAATAACAAAAAAGGCACAATACCGTGACTGGAACGATACACAAATAACCCGCACATAAATAAGCTTCTCTCTTTTATGTGCGGGTTATTTGTGTATGCCCATCTTTTACTTATACACTTCAATCATAACAACATAGACCGACTCTTCACTCTGTGTACTTCTGTAGTCCTGACTTAACAATGTAAACATCAGCAGTGTCATATGCAAGGGACTGGCTGAGTAAATGATTTCAGAATTTATATGTAGTTAGTGAAAATGATTAAAAACCGCTTGTATGGGAGGTGCCATCCTACCTGGTGATGGTTCCGAGGGTTATCGTTCTCGCGGGGGGAAACGTCTCAAGCTGCTCTGACTGACGAACACTTAACGATGTCCTCATTGACCTACTGAACTCTCCCAGCTCAGACTGACACTGTTCAACAGTGTGTTTGTAACCCATTTTGTGTGGACCAGTGTGTGTAGGTGTGAAAGATGTGTGGAAGCTAGAGTGTGTGGGTTGGTATGGATGTGTGGGTTGGTATGGATGTGTGGGTTGGTATGGATGTGTGGGTTGGTATGGATGTGTGGGTTGGTATGGATGTGTGGGTTGGTATGGATGTGTGGGTTGGTATGGATGTGTGGGTTGGTATGGATGTGTGGGTTGGTATGGATGTGTGGGTTGGTATGGATGTGTGGGTTGGTATGGATGTGTGGGTTGGTATGGATGTGTGGGTTGGTATGGATGTGTGGGTTGGTATGGATGTGTGGGTTGGTATGGATGTGTGGGTTGGTATGGATGTGTGGGTTGGTATGGATGTGTGGGTTGGTATGGATGTGTGGGTTGGTATGGATGTGTGGGTTGGTATGGATGTGTGGGTTGGTATGGATGTGTGGGTTGGTATGGATGTGTGGGTTGGTATGGATGATAGAAATAAATTATTTTCTAAATGATTTCTCAACAATTTACGGACGACGGTTTGAGTCTCCCGGCTGTCCGGTGTGTGTGTGTGTGTGTGTGTGTGTGTGTGTGTGTGTGTGTGTGTGTGTGTGTGTGTGTGTGTGTGTGTGTGTCTGTGTGTGTGTGTGTGTGTGTGTGTGTGTGTGTGTGTGTGTGTGTGTGTGTGTGTGTGTGTCTGTGTGTGTGTGTGTGTGTGTGTGTGTGTGTGTGTGTGTGTGTGTGTGTGTGTGTGTGTGTGTCTGTGTGTGTGTCTGTGTGTGTGTGCGCGTGCGCGTGCGCTTTTCAACTCCAATCTGCTGTTGTTTCTGTCATGCAAAGTCCGATCATACTAGAGAATGGACCGCGGGGGCGACGACCCCCACAGTCCAGCACACCCCAGACAACCTCTGTGTCCAGGTGCTTCTGACCCATATGCAAATGCTTATGGTGTAATACAGACTTTCTTTGTAGCGTCGCTGAGAACCCAGTGTAGCAGATGGCAGGGAGGGAGGTAGAGAGAAAGAAAGGAGGGAGGCAAGGAGAAAGAGGGAGAGAGAAGGAGGGAAACGTGCATTGGAGGAAAGGTGTCACATGAGGGAAGAAGAAGAGAGGGAGTAAGGGATAATATACTTGAGAGGAGTGTGGGAAAGTGGACTGACAAGTAGCATGGAGGTACGTGTTTATACGTATACATGTTTTCAAGAAGTCACAATAAAAAATACCACAGTGAAAATAGAAAATAAAACCTGAGCATTTTCATGTGCTGACACACACATCTTCAGAGGAATTAAGACATGACTCACGAAATCGCAATGACACGATTGCAAGCAAACTATACCACGGGTGGGGTTTTGAACCCTCGGTCAGAGAGTCTCAAAACTCCAAACTGTCGGGTTAGCCACTGGGCAAGCTAGGTACAGTTCGTCACGGCCATACTAGCGGGAGATTCGTCTGTAAAAACCTGCATTTGTGGACACAGTGGTGGCTATGTTACCCTTCCTGTTGTATAGAAATATAGCTAGTTGGATGAACTCGCGCTTCAACGGGAGTGCCGATATGCTGCTCAATTGTTCCTCTTCCTCGGATCAAACTTCACTGCCTTCTGTTGTTCAGGCGCTGCATGACTAATAGTGATTTAGCTTTTCCACGTGAGTGTACCATTGTAACAACAACAACAACAACAACAACAACAGCAATAACAATAATAATAAGAAAAATAATAGAAAGTAAGGTATATAGATGGGTACATAGTGAGGTAGGTGGGTACATAGTGAGGTAGGTGGGTACATAGTGAGGTAGATGGATACATAGTGAGGTAGATGGGTACATAGTGAGGTAGATGGGTACATAGTGAGGAAGGTGGGTACATAGTGAGGTAGGTGGGTACATAGTGAGGAAGGTGGGTACATAGTGAGGTAGGTGGGTACATAGTGAGGTAGGTGGGTACATAGTGAGGTAGGTGGGTACGTAGTGAGGTAGGTGGGTACGTAGTGAGGTAGGTGGGTACGTAGTGAGGTAGGTGGGTACGTAGTGAGGTAGGTGGGTACGTAGTGAGGTAGGTGGGTACGTAGTGAGGTAGGTGGGTACGTAGTGAGGTAGGTGGGTACGTAGTGAGGTAGGTGGGTACGTAGTGAGGTAGGTGGGTACGTAGTGAGGTAGGTGGGTACGTAGTGAGGTAGGTGGGTACGTAGTGAGGTAGGTGGGTACGTAGTGAGGTAGGTGGGTACATAGTGAGGTAGGTGGGTACATAGTGAGGTAGGTGGGTACATAGTGAGGTAGGTGGGTACATAGTGAGGTAGGTGGGTACATAGTGAGGTAGGTGGGTACATAGTGAGGTAGGTGGGTACATAGTGAGGTAGGTGGGTACATAGTGAGGTAGGTGGGTACATAGTGAGGTAGGTGGGTACATAGTGAGGTAGGTGGGTACATAGTGAGGTAGGTGGGTACATAGTGAGGTAGGTGGGTACATAGTGAGGTAGGTGGGTACATAGTGAGGTAGGTGGGTACATAGTGAGGTAGGTGGGTACATAGTGAGGTAGGTGGGTACATAGTGAGGTAGGTGGGTACATAGTGAGGTAGGTGGGTACATAGTGAGGTAGGTGGGTACATAGTGAGGTAGGTGGGTACATAGTGAGGTAGGTGGGTACATAGTGAGGTAGGTGGGTACATAGTGAGGTAGGTGGGTACATAGTGAGGTAGGTGGGTACATAGTGAGGTAGGTGGGTACATAGTGAGGTAGGTGGGTACATAGTGAGGTAGGTGGGTACATAGTGAGGTAGGTGGGTACATAGTGAGGTAGGTGGGTACATAGTGAGGTAGGTGGGTACATAGTGAGGTAGGTGGGTACATAGTGAGGTAGGTGGGTACATAGTGAGGTAGGTGGGTACATAGTGAGGTAGGTGGGTACATAGTGAGGTAGGTGGGTACATAGTGAGGTAGGTGGGTACATAGTGAGGTAGGTGGGTACATAGTGAGGTAGGTGGGTACATAGTGAGGTAGGTGGGTACATAGTGAGGTAGGTGGGTACATAGTGAGGTAGGTGGGTACATAGTGAGGTAGGTGGGTACATAGTGAGGTAGGTGGGTACATAGTGAGGTAGGTGGGTACATAGTGAGGTAGGTGGGTACATAGTGAGGTAGGTGGGTACATAGTGAGGTAGGTGGGTACATAGTGAGGTAGGTGGGTACATAGTGAGGTAGGTGGGTAGTGAGGTAGGTGGGTACATAGTGAGGTAGGTGGGTACATAGTGAGGTAGGTGGGTACATAGTGAGGTAGGTGGGTACATAGTGAGGTAGGTGGGTACATAGTGAGGTAGGTGGGTACATAGTGAGGTAGGTGGGTACATAGTGAGGTAGGTGGGTACATAGTGAGGTAGGTGGGTACATAGTGAGGTAGGTGGGTACATAGTGAGGTAGGTGGGTACATAGTGAGGTAGGTGGGTACATAGTGAGGTAGGTGGGTACATAGTGAGGTAGGTGGGTACATAGTGAGGTAGGTGGGTACATAGTGAGGTAGGTGGGTACATAGTGAGGTAGGTGGGTACATAGTGAGGTAGGTGGGTACATAGTGAGGTAGGTGGGTACATAGTGAGGTAGGTGGGTACATAGTGAGGTAGGTGGGTACATAGTGAGGTAGGTGGGTACATAGTGAGGTAGGTGGGTACATAGTGAGGTAGGTGGGTACATAGTGAGGTAGGTGGGTACATAGTGAGGTAGGTGGGTACATAGTGAGGTAGGTGGGTACATAGTGAGGTAGGTGGGTACATAGTGAGGTAGGTGGGTACATAGTGAGGTAGGTGGGTACATAGTGAGGTAGGTGGGTACATAGTACATAGAGGTAGGTGGGTACATAGTGAGGTAGGTGGGTACATAGTGAGGTAGGTGGGTACATAGTGAGGTAGGTGGGTACATAGTGAGGTAGGTGGGTACATAGTGAGGTAGGTGGGTACATAGTGAGGTAGGTGGGTACATAGTGAGGTAGGTGGGTACATAGTGAGGTAGGTGGGTACATAGTGAGGTAGGTGGGTACATAGTGAGGTAGGTGGGTACATAGTGAGGTAGGTGGGTACATAGTGAGGTAGGTGGGTACATAGTGAGGTAGGTGGGTACATAGTGAGGTAGGTGGGTACATAGTGAGGTAGGTGGGTACATAGTGAGGTAGGTGGGTACATAGTGAGGTAGGTGGGTACATAGTGAGGTAGGTGGGTACATAGTGAGGTAGGTGGGTACATAGTGAGGTAGGTGGGTACATAGTGAGGTAGGTGGGTACATAGTGAGGTAGGTGGGTACATAGTGAGGTAGGTGGGTACATAGTGAGGTAGGTGGGTACATAGTGAGGTAGGTGGGTACATAGTGAGGTAGGTGGGTACATAGTGAGGTAGGTGGGTACATAGTGAGGTAGGTGGGTACATAGTGAGGTAGGTGGGTACATAGTGAGGTAGGTGGGTACATAGTGAGGTAGGTGGGTACATAGTGAGGTAGGTGGGTACATAGTGAGGTAGGTGGGTACATAGTGAGGTAGGTGGGTACATAGTGAGGTAGGTGGGTACATAGTGAGGTAGGTGGGTACATAGTGAGGTAGGTGGGTACATAGTGAGGTAGGTGGGTACATAGTGAGGTAGGTGGGTACATAGTGAGGTAGGTGGGTACATAGTGAGGTAGGTGGGTACATAGTGAGGTAGGTGGGTACATAGTGAGGTAGGTGGGTACATAGTGAGGTAGGTGGGTACATAGTGAGGTAGGTGGGTACATAGTGAGGTAGGTGGGTACATAGTGAGGTAGGTGGGTACATAGTGAGGTAGGTGGGTACATAGTGAGGTAGGTGGGTACATAGTGAGGTAGGTGGGTACATAGTGAGGTAGGTGGGTACATAGTGAGGTAGGTGGGTACATAGTGAGGTAGGTGGGTACATAGTGAGGTAGGTGGGTACATAGTGAGGTAGGTGGGTACATAGTGAGGTAGGTGGGTACATAGTGAGGTAGGTGGGTACATAGTGAGGTAGGTGGGTACATAGTGAGGTAGGTGGGTACATAGTGAGGTAGGTGGGTACATAGTGAGGTAGGTGGGTACATAGTGAGGTAGGTGGGTACATAGTGAGGTAGGTGGGTACATAGTGAGGTAGGTGGGTACATAGTGAGGTAGGTGGGTACATAGTGAGGTAGGTGGGTACATAGGTAGGTGGGTACATAGTGAGGTATGTGGGTTCTTTGTGAGGTTGGTGGGTACATAGTGAGGTAGGTGGGTACATAGTGAGGTAGGTGGGTACATAGTGAGGTAGGTGGGTACATAGTGAGGTAGGTGGGTACATAGTGAGGTAGGTGGGTACATAGTGAGGTAGGTGGGTACATAGTGAGGTAGGTGGGTAGTGAGGTAGGTGGGTACATAGTGAGGTAGGTGGGTACATAGTGAGGTAGGTGGGTACATAGTGAGGTAGGTGGGTACATAGTGAGGTAGGTGGGTACATAGTGAGGTAGGTGGGTACATAGTGAGGTAGGTGGGTACATAGTGAGGTAGGTGGGTACATAGTGAGGTAGGTGGGTACATAGTGAGGTAGGTGGGTACATAGTGAGGTAGGTGGGTACATAGTGAGGTAGGTGGGTACATAGTGAGGTAGGTGGGTACATAGTGAGGTAGGTGGGTACATAGTGAGGTAGGTGGGTACATAGTGAGGTAGGTGGGTACATAGTGAGGTAGGTGGGTACATAGTGAGGTAGGTGGGTACATAGTGAGGTAGGTGGGTACATAGTGAGGTAGGTGGGTAGTGAGGTAGGTGGGTACATAGTGAGGTAGGTGGGTACATAGTGAGGTAGGTGGGTACATAGTGAGGTAGGTGGGTACATAGTGAGGTAGGTGGGGTGGGGACATAGTGAGGTAGGTGGGTACATAGTGAGGTAGGTGGGTACATAGTGAGGTAGGTGGGTACATAGTGAGGTAGGTGGGTACATAGTGAGGTAGGTGGGTACATAGTGAGGTAGGTGGGTACATAGTGAGGTAGGTGGGTACATAGTGAGGTAGGTGGGTATAGTGAGGTAGGTGGGTACATAGTGAGGTAGGTGGGTACATAGTGAGGTAGGTGGGTACATAGTGAGGTAGGTGGGTACATAGTGAGGTAGGTGGGTACATAGTGAGGTAGGTGGGTACATAGTGAGGTAGGTGGGTACATAGTGAGGTAGGTGGGTACATAGTGAGGTAGGTGGGTACATAGTGAGGTAGGTGGGTACATAGTGAGGTAGGTGGGTACATAGTGAGGTAGGTGGGTACATAGTGAGGTAGGTGGGTACATAGTGAGGTAGGTGGGTACATAGTGAGGTAGGTGGGTACACATAGTGAGGTAGGTGGGTACATAGTGAGGTAGGTGGGTACATAGTGAGGTAGGTGGGTACATAGTGAGGTAGGTGGGTACATAGTGAGGTAGGTGGGTACATAGTGAGGTAGGTGGGTACATAGTGAGGTAGGTGGGTACATAGTGAGGTAGGTGGGTACATAGTGAGGTAGGTGGGTACATAGTGAGGTAGGTGGGTACATAGTGAGGTAGGTGGGTACATAGTGAGGTAGGTGGGTACATAGTGAGGTAGGTGGGTACATAGTGAGGTAGGTGGGTACATAGTGAGGTAGGTGGGTACATAGTGAGGTATGTGGGTACATAGTGAGGTAGGTGGGTACATAGTGAGGTAGGTGGGTACATAGTGAGGTAGGTGGGTACATAGTGAGGTAGGTGGGCACATAGTGAGGTAGGTGGGTACATAGTGAGGTAGGTGGGTACATAGTGAGGTAGGTGGGCACATAGTGAGGTAGGTGGGTACATAGTGAGGTAGGTGGGTACATAGTGAGGTAGGTGGGCACATAGTGAGGTAGGTGGGTACATAGTGAGGTAGGTGGGTACATAGTGAGGTAGGTGGGTACATAGTGAGGTAGGTGGGTACATAGTGAGGTAGGTGGGTACATAGTGAGGTAGGTGGGTACATAGTGAGGTAGGTGGGTACATAGTGAGGTAGGTGGGTACATAGTGAGGTAGGTGGGTACATAGTGAGGTAGGTGGGTACATAGTGAGGTAGGTGGGTACATAGTGAGGTAGGTGGGTACATAGTGAGGTAGGTGGGTACATAGTGAGGTAGGTGGGTACATAGTGAGGTAGGTGGGTACATAGTGAGGTAGGTGGGTACATAGTGAGGTAGGTGGGCACATAGTGAGGTAGGTGGGTACATAGTGAGGTAGGTGGGTACATAGTGAGGTAGGTGGGTACATAGTGAGGTAGGTGGGCACATAGTGAGGTAGGTGGGCACATAGTGAGGTAGGTGGGCACATAGTGAGGTAGGTGGGTACATAGTGAGGTAGGTGGGTACATAGTGAGGTAGGTGGGCACATAGTGAGGTAGGTGGGCACATAGTGAGGTAGGTGGGCACATAGTGAGGTAGGTGGGTACATAGTGAGGTAGGTGGGCACATAGTGAGGTAGGTGGGCACATAG
>NC_091369.1:2154891-2174891 GCF_038502225.1 Cherax quadricarinatus
GTTGCAGCCACGGTATTGTGAATTGTTGCAGTCACTGTATTGTGAATTGTTGCAGTCACTGTATTGTGAATTGTTGCAGTCACTGTATTGTGAATTGTTGCAGTCACGGTATTGTGAATTGTTGCAGTCACTGTATTGTGAATTGTTGCAGTCACTGTATTGTGAATTGTTGCAGTCACTGTATTGTGAATTGTTGCAGTCACTGTATTGTGAATTGTTGCAGTCACTGTATTGTGAATTGTTGCAGTCACTGTATTGTGAATTGTTGCAGTCACTGTATTGTGAATTGTTGCAGTCACTGTATTGTGAATTGTTGCAGTCACGGTATTGTGAATTGTTGCAGTCACTGTATTGTGAATTGTTGCAGTCACGGTATTGTGCATTGTTGTGGCCACGATGTAGTCCTCTTTCTCTCTCTCTCTCTCTCTCTCTCTCTCTCTCTCTCTCTCTCTCTCTCTCTCTCTCTCTCTCTCTCTCTCTCTCACACACATTTTATAGAGATCTAGTGTTCTTAGCTAACGGGTGATCTCACCCTTCAGGTATGTGTGTGTGTGTGTGTGCAAGGGACAGGTACCTACCTACCAGAGCACCTACTTACCAGAGCACTTACCTACCAGAACACCTACTTACCAGAGCCCCTGCCTACCAGAGCACCTACCTACCAGAGCACCTACCTACCATAGCACCTACCTACCAGAGCACGTACTTACCAGAGCCCCTGCCTACCAGAGCACCTACGTACCATAGCACCTACCTACCAGAGCACGTACTTACCAGAGCACCTACCTACCAGAGCACCTACCTACCATAGCACCTACCTACCAGAGCACGTACTTACCAGAGCACCTACCTACCAGAGCACCTACCTACCATAGCACCTACCTACCAGAGCACGTACTTACCAGAGCACCTACCTACCAGAGCACCTACCTACCATAGCACCTACCTACCATAGCACCTACCTACCAGAGCACGTACTTACCAGAGCACCTACCTACCAGAGCACCTACTTACCAGAGCACCTACTTACCAGAGCACCTACCTACTTACCGCTTCTGTCCCAGCTTTTATTATGTATGATAATGGTACACAATATCGCCTCTTTGATAAGACATGTGCAAGTTAGGTATCTTTGTTTCGAGACGTTTTTCCTATACAGTAGACGTCTTCAGTTGAATACAGAGAAGGAAGCAAAAGCAGTGAAGGTGTAAAGACGTTGTAATCAGTCCAATCACCATTGAGGGGGTCAGTCCCTCAGCCTGGCTGAGGGACTGACTGCCTGCCCCCTCAGTACTCGACCGAAGAAGCTTACTCTGTGGGCAGAACGTTTCGGAATGAAGATACTGGACTATTGCACATATGTCTCACCAACCTTTTACCACACTGGCCTCTTGGCCTCTCTTATACCTACTCTGGAAACTGTGTATGTAATGTTTCTCCGCCGCTTTCTCCTGTGAGCGGGAGGCTCCAACAGCTTGGTTGACCAAACAAACGTGTCTTCAGGTCAGGCCTGACATACTTAAAGCTGGTACCGGATCAGCCGGGCTGTGGTTCGTACGTTGGACTACTTGCGGCCAGCAGTAATAGCCTGGTTGATCAGGCCCTGATCCACAGGGAGGCCTGGTCGTGGACCGGGCCGCGGGGGCGTTGATCCACGGAATACCCTCCAGGTAGACTCCAGGTAGGCCGCGAAGGTACAACAGTCCTGGAAAACGACCGCAGCTACTGGTCGTCAGAACAACCAGAATTTACCCGCGCATTAACATCAGTAATAAACCTTGAACATAAGATTAACAACTTCAAGAGGGAACTTGATAAGTTTCTCGACTAAATTCACCAGCAGCCAGGCTGTGAAATAATAATAATAATAATAATAATAATAATAATAATAATAATAATAATAACATTAATAATAATAATAATATCAATAATAATAATAACAATAATAATAATAGCAGCATGTCATGAAGGTATGTATGTATTGAATGCGGATTCTGGGTACATCCGTCATACCCTTTACGAAGTGTGGACGTCACAAGGCCTGCCAGACCTGGTGTGTTGGGTGTCTCTAGGTGTAGTGTGTTGTGGCGTGTACAGTGATATCTGTGTGGTGGTTTTGCACTTCTCTTACGTTGTCACGGAGAAGGTTATTCTTAGTGGCAGGCTTCAGACATATTAATTCCTGGAACATTTGTAGCTCATGTCTATATATATATATACACGCGTATAACCTCACCTCCAGCCTGACTAGGTGTATTGGGCATACATATAACCTCTGAGTACTGGGTACACGTATAACCTCTTTGAGTACTGGGTACATATATAGCCTCTCTGAGTACTGGGTACACCTACAACTTCTCTGAGAGGACGGTACACCTACCTACAACCTATCTGAGAGTACTGGGCATACCTACACCCTTTGTAGGAGGACCGGGCATACCTACAACCTCGCTAAGAGGACTGGGCATGCCTACACCCTCTGTAGGAGAACTGGGCATACCTACAACCTGGAGGTTACCTGGAGGTTATTCCGGGGATCAACGCCCCCGCGGCCCGGTCCATGACCAGGCCTCCCGATGGATCAGGGCTTGATCAACTAGGCTGTTACTGCTGGCCGCACGCAGTCCAACGTACGAGCCACTGACTTTAGGTATCTGTCCAGCTCTCTCTTGAAGGCAGCCAGGCGCTTATTGGCAATTCCCCTAATGCTTGATGGGAGGCTGTTGAACAGTTTTGGGCCCCGGACACTTATGGTGTTTTCCCTTAGTGTACCAATGGCGCCCCTACTTTTTATTGGGGGCATTTTGCATCGCCTGCCCAGTCTTTTACTTTCGTAGGGAGTGATTTCTGTGTGCAGATTTGGGACCATTCCTTCCAAGATTTTCCAAGTGTAGATTATGATATATCTCTCCCTCCTGCATTCCACCGAGTACAAGTCAAGTGCTTCCAAGCGTTCCCAGTAGTTAAGGTGCTTGACAGAACTTATACGTGCAGTAAAGGATCTCTGTACACTCTAGATGTGCGATTTCACCTGCTTTGAATGGAGATGTTAATGTACAGCAGTATTCCAGCCTAGAGAGAACAAGTGATTTGAAAAGGATCATCATTGGCTTGGCATCTCTCGTTTTGAAAGTTCTCATTATCCATCCTATCATTTTCTTTGCACGTGCGATCGTGGCACTGTTGTGATCCTTGAAAGTGAGATCCTCAGGCATTACTACTCCCAGGTCCCTTACATTATTTTTCCACTCTATTGTATGGCCGGAGTCAGTAGTATACTCTGTTCTAGTTATTATCTCCTCCAGTTTTCCATAACGGAGTAGTTGGAATTTGTCCTCATTGAACATCATATTGTTTACCGTTGCCCACTGGAAAACTTTGTTTATATCTTCTTGGAGGTTAACCGCGTCCTCAGCAGATGACAGCCTCGTGCAGAGCCTAGTATCATCCGCAAAGGATGATACGGTGCTGTGGTGTATATCTCTGTCTATGTCTGATATGAGGATTAGGAATAAGATGGGGGCGAGTACTGTGCCTTGTGGAACAGAGCTCTTCACTATGGCAGCCTCCGATTTAACTCTGTTGACCACTACTCTTTGTGTTCGATTTGTTAGGAAGTTGAAGATCCATCTCCCCACTTTCCCAGCTATTCCTTTAGCACGTATTTTATGGGCTATTATGCCATGATCGCATTTGTCAAATGCTTTTGCAAAGTCTGTGTATATTACATCTGCATTCTGATTTTCTTCCAGTGCATCCAAGGCCATGTCATAGTGATCCAGTAGTTGTGAGAGGCAGGAGCGACCTGCCCTGAACCCATGTTGCCCTGGATTGTGCAGATTTTGGGAATCCAGGTGATTTGCAATCCTGCTTCTTAGCACTCTTTCAAAGATTTTTATGATGTGGGACGTCAGAGCTATTGGTCTATAGTTCTTAGCTAATGCTTTGCTGCCACCTTTATGGAGTGGGGCTATATCCGTTGTTTTAAGTGACTATGGAATTTCACCCATGTCCAAGCTCCTCCATTGTGTACTTAGGGCATGCGAGAGGGGTTTCTTGCAGTTCTTAATGAAAACAGAGTTCCACGAGTCTGGGCCCGGGGCTGAGTGCATAGGCATGTTGTCAATGGCTTTTTCGAAATCTGTCGGAGTTAGGGTAATGTCGGAAATCTGGCATACATTTATGGAGTTTTGAGGCTCATTCATGAAGAAACCATTTGGGTCGTCGATCCTCAGACCGATTAGTGGTTCACTAAACACAGAGTCGTACTGGGATTTCAATATTTCACTCATTTCCTTGTTGTCATCTGTGTAAGTCCCATCCTGTCTGAGTGAGGGCCCGACTAGATGTGGTATTTGCCTTGTTTTTGGCATATGAAAAGAAATATTTTGAATTTCTTTCAATTTCACTAATAGCTTTAAGCTCCTCCTGCCTCTCCTGGTTCCTGTAAGAGTCATTTAACTTAAGTTTGATAGTTTCCACTTCCCTGGTCAGCGCCTCCTTTCGTGTATCAGATATTCTAGCACTCCTGAGGAGCTCAGTGACTCTTCATCGTCTTCTGTAGAGGGAGCATCTTTCTCTCTCCAGTTTACTCCTGCTCTTCTTCTTTCTTAGGGGAATATGCCTAGAACATGCTTCGGCTGCCAGGAAGTTGATCCTTTCAAGGCACTGGTTTGGATCCATGTCATTTAAGATATCTTCCCAACATGTTTCGTTTAGGACATGGTTTACCTGGTCCCAGTTGATGTTCTTGTTGTTGAAGTTGTATTTTGTGAAGACACTTTCACAGGTACATGCATTCTGCTGATCAGGACCCCTATGCATGTACGTCTGGACTTCGATTAGATTGTGATCGGAATTAGTTGTTTTTGATATTCTTATGTCTCTTGTCAGGTCCTCATTATTTGTGAAGATAAGGTCAAGTGTGTTTTCTAGTCTTGTTGGCTCCACTATCTGCTGGCTTAAGGTGTGTTTTTCGCAGAGACTTAGTAGCTCATGTGTGTGTGACCTTTCATCTGCGCTACCTCCGGGGATTGTTTCAGCTATAACATTATTTGCTACATTCTTCCATTTTGTATGCCTTAGGTTGAAATCACCAAACAGTAAGATGTTTGGGGATGGAGCTGGAAGGTTTTCCAAACAGTAATCAATTTTCAGTAGCTGTTCCTTGAACTGTTGTGAGGTTGCATCTGGTGGCTTGTATACAACCACAATGACTAGGTTTTGGTTCTCGATCTTTATTGATAGAACTTCAACTACCTCATTTGTGGTGTTCAGCAACTCTGTGCAGATAAGGGACTCTTTGACATACAGGCCAACCCCCCATTCCCCTTGTTGCCTGTTTTTTCTGTCGCATCTAAAAAGGTTGTAACCACTTATCCATATTTCACTGTCAAAGTGATCTTTTGTGTGAGTCTCTGTGAAGGCTGCAAACATTGCATTAGACTCCTCTAGAGGTCCACTGATAAAAGGTATTTTGTTGTTGGTGGATGGCTTAAGGCCCTGTATATTAGCAAATATGAACAAGGTTGTATTCTGTGTTTGTTGGGGGGATTTTGTTATTGGCATCAGTAGTTGTAATTCTGGAGGGCCATGGGTGGCCACTGGCTGTGCCTCCAGTCCAACAAGGCTCCGAGGTGGTGGACTATTTTTGTTATTTCCTTCCATTTTCTTTTTCCGTTTCCTGCCACTAAAAAATCACCTGGAGTTGGGTTGTCGTAGCTACTATTGTTTGTCTTGTGGGGTCTGTGCCTCCTGGTCCCTTTTAGATGGTATGCAGGGCACTCGATGTTGTAACACTGCTTCTGGAGGACCGAGGAGTGGCACATTTTTGGGTGAAAGAAAGTACAGGAAGAAGAACGACACACGCCTTTAGACAGGAGGTCGCTACATTTTTTGGGATGCTCAAAGTTGCATGTCCCATTTTTTTCCCTGTTATTCCATGCTTACAGATGCCCCAAGCATAATATTTGCACAAATTCACCTTTGGTTGAGAATTGTTGGGAGGTGTGTTGTCAATTTCTGCAGGTTCTGGGACTGCACTATAATCCTCAGTATCCAAGCCAGGGAAGAGGAGACTCCTCTCCAACATCTGTACTGTGGGCCACGGTTTTGTGCAATGATGGTTGTATATTTACAGTTTTAGATGGTTGTATATTTACTGTTTTTGTGGTGGTTTTGGTAGTGTCCCTAGGAGAGTCTGGGCTGGCAGTAAGGCTGGGGGCTGAGCCTGGGCCAGCGGCTGGGCCTGGGCCAGCGGCTGGGCCTGGGCCAGCGGCTGGGCCTGGGCCAGCACCAGCACTGTGGGTATTAGTGCTATGACTGGGGGAGCCTGGGCCAGCACCAGCACTGTGGGTATTGGTGCTATGCCTGGGGGAGCCTGGGCCAGCACCAGCACTGTGGGTATTAGTGCTATGACTGGGGGATGGGTCTGGCTTAGCACCATGTGGGTGACTAGATAGTTTCGAGTCATCTATTGTGGTATGGACATTCTGCATTTTTTTATACACTATCTCTTGCTCCCACATTTTATATATTTTTGGTAGACTATCCAAGAGGTCATCCTTGTTTTCTTGATTATTTTTATCATTTATTACTCTCCTTAGTACCTTTCTGATACCTGCCCAAAGTTCTACATCTTTGTTGCACAACCAGAAGCACCTTGCTAGTTGGAGGTCATTTTTTGAGGCTGTATTTAGTCTAGTACAAGAGATATGGTGTTTGGAAGAGCATAGATTGCATGTGATTCTCTCTAAGAGGACTGGGCATACCTACAACCTCTCTTAAGAGGACTGGGCATACCTACAACCTCTCTTAAGAGGACTGGGCATACATACAACCTCTCTAGGAGGACTGGGTGTACCTACAACCTCTGTGAGGACTGGGCACACCTACAACCTCTCTAGGAGTAGTGGGTCTACATGTTCCTCTAGGAGTACTGGGCACACCCACAATCTCTCTAGGAGTGCTGGGCACACCCACAACCTCTCTAGGAGTAGTGGGTCTACATGTTTCTCTAGGAGTTCTGGGCACACCCACAACCTCCCAGATTGCATTGTCGGTCTACTTATCTTCTAATGGATGCAACGATATGGTGAAAGAAATTATACCAGAATATATGCGCAGTCTGACAGGGGTGGATGACCGCAGTTGCACTGGGGGCACCAGCGTGTTGGATACCCTCTCAGCGCAAACTAATATTCGGCTCTCATAATCCAGTTAGAAAAGCCCCATCATGGACAACATGGCTACAGCTATATTAAAGAGTGCTAGTTTTGCTAGCGAGTGTGTTCGCCTTTTAGCTGTGAGTGCGTCTCACTCAGGCAACTTTTTCTTAATAGTTCCCATCTTCGTGATTGATCTGCCTTTTTTTTTTTTTTTGACCCGCTGACTCTTGGTGTTGCAGACTCGTCACCTTGCTGCCCCTGTTTATACAGAGTACTCGGGTGTTTGAAGCAGAGTTGCAGTCAGCCAGTGTGGTCTGCTTGCTTTCAACTGTTCGTTTTCCAGCCGGGCTGTGGCTCGTACGTTGGATTGCGTGCAGCCAGCAGTAACAGCCTGGTAGATCAGGCTCTGATCCACCATGAGGCCTGGTCACAGACCGGGCCGCGGGGGCGTTGACTCTCGGAACTCTCTCCAGGTAAACTCCAGGTAATTTCGAAACCTTGCTACAGCCCAGTGCCCAGCCGAGAGAGAACCTCGGTCTTTACTAGCCAGCATCCCCATATACACGTGCCAGCCGACCTGATAATAATAGAAATAACAATAATAAAAATAACGATAATAATAATCTTTATTTCTACAAGCACATGATACAACTTATACAGACCATAGCTGATATCAGTGACATACTATATAGAAAGCCCCTGGTTATGCAGAGCATTTCGGGCAGTTAGGTTAATTTTGTCCTCAGGATGCGACCCACACCAGTCCGCTAATACTCAGGTATATACTTGCTGCTTGGTTTCAAGGTAGGCAATATTGCAGACCTGGAGAATATACAGAGAACTTTCACTTCACGTATAAGTACAATAAAGCACCTAAATTACTAACCTGTACTCCTTGGAACGCAGACGAGAAAGGTACACGATAACATACACTTGGACAATAGCAGGTGTCTTAAGGAAACACACCCAGTAGTTCCACTCTTATTGGGAATCGAACCACGGACATTCAGTGGGTGAGCTGAGTACGGGACACATCCCTGCAAGAACAGTAGACTTCTGGTGGGGGACTGGTGCGTCTACCCTGGCTGATACCCAGCCACATTTAGTGCTGGTCAGCAGGGGGGAGGGTGCTCGTCACAAGGGAGATCATAAGCTCATTAAGTATAGGCACTTGGCTTACTGTACCACTTTGTGGTGTTTGAGAATTGTTGGTCCAGTGGATAGAGTGATGTGTACATTATCCTGTTCTCACGGGGCTGGGCATGGTGACGCAGGATCGAATCCTGGCTATCCCGAGTTCTGTTAATGATTCAAAATCACTTATTTCGTGATTATATATATATATATATATATATATATATATATATATATATATATATATATATATATATATATAATGTGCGTGTGTGTGTGTGTGTGAAAGAGAATTGTGACGTACACCGGTTTATTGAACTGAGATAATGGTTTAACCAGCGCCTTTTCTTAGAGTGGTGAGTGGTTTATATTGTGGGTGTGGCGGAGAGGAACAGATGGAGTGGGCAAGGAGAAGCAGGAGATACGAGTTGCAAGATAAGGAAAGGGAGAGGAGGATGAGAAGAGGAGGGGAAAGAGACAGAGGGAGGGATAATAAGATGAGGAAGAGAAGATGGAAGGTGGAAGAGGAAATAGAATGGGAAGAGAAGGAAAAGTGATTCATCCATTGCCAAATATACTCACCAGTGTCACCACACAGTTTTGGCACAACTGACAGTGTTGGCACCACTGACAGTGTTGGCACCACTGACAGTGTTGGCACCACTGACAGTGTTGGCACCACTGACAGTGTTGGCATCACTGACAGTGTTGGCACCACTGACAGTGTTGGCACCACTGACAGTGTTGGCATCACTGACAGTGTTGGCACCACTGACAGTGTTGGCATCACTGACAGTGTTGCCACCACTGACAGTGTTGGCACCACTGACAGTGTTGGCACCACTGACAGTGTTGGCACCACTGACAGTGTTGGCACCACTGACAATGTTGGCACCACTCACAGTGTTGGCACCACTGACAGTGTTGGCACCACTGACAGTGTTGGCACCACTGACAGTGTTGGCATCACTGACAATGTTGGCACCACTCACAGTGTTGGCACCACTGACAGTGTTGGCACCACTGACAGTGTTGGCACCACTGACAGTGTTGGCACCACTGACAGTGTTGGCATCACTGACAGTGTTGGCACCACTGACAGTGTTGGCATCACTGACAGTGTTGGCACCACTGACAGTGTTGGCACCACTGACAGTGTTGGCACCACTGACAGTGTTGGCACCACTGACAATGTTGGCACCACTCACAGTGTTGGCACCACTGACAGTGTTGGCACCACTGACAGTGTTGGCACCACTGACAGTGTTGGCATCACTGACAATGTTGGCACCACTCACAGTGTTGGCACCACTGACAGTGTTGGCACCACTGACAGTGTTGGCACCACTGGCAGCGTTGGCACCACTGACAGTGTTGGCACCACTGACAGTGTTGGCATCACTGACAGTGTTGGCTCCACTGACAGTGTTGGCATCACTGACAATGTTGGCACTACTCACAGTGTTGGCATCACTGACAGTGTTGGCACCACTGACAGTGTTGGCATCACTGACAGTGTTGGCATCACTGACAGTGTTGGCACCACTGACAGTGTTGGCATCACTGACAGTGTTGGCACCAATGACAGTGTTGGCACCACTGACAGTGTTGGCATCACTGACAATGTTGGCACCACTGACAGTGTTGGCATCACTGACAGTGTTGGCACCACTGACAGTGTTGGCATCACTGACAATGTTGGCACCACTCACAGTGTTGGCACCACTGACAGTGTTGACACCACTGACAGTGTTGGCACCACTCACAGTGTTGGCACCACTCACAGTGTTGGCACCACTCACAGTGTTGGCAGCACTGAAGTGTTGACACCACTGACAGTGTTGGCACCACTGACAGTGTTGGCATCACTGACAGTGTTGGCATCACTGACAGTGTTGGCATCACTGACAATGTTGGCACTACTCACAGTGTTGGCATCATTGACAGTGTTGGCACCACTGACAGTGTTGGCATCACTGACAATGTTGGCACCACTCACAGTGTTGGCACCACTGACAGTGTTGACACCACTGACAGTGTTGGCACCACTGACAGTGTTGGCACCACTCACAGTGTTGGCACCACTGACAGTGTTGGCACCACTGACAGTGTTGGCACCACTCACAGTGTTGGCACCACTGACAATGTTGGCACCACTCACAGTGTTGGCACCACTCACTGGTGCCAGCGCTTATTGTTGCTTCTTGGTGGTGACGTCACGTGTGCCAGCTCCGATTTAAGAATGTTCTCGATTTATTTACACAAAAATATCCTCTGTGATTGGCCAGTTATATATCTTCAGCTCGGAGGGTCACGCGGTGCGTGATGTCAGCGAGCTTCTGGCAACACAGCCATTGAATGAGTGATGGTGAACGTGTTTTCTTCTGTGTTGGGTCACCTTACCTCGGTGGGAGGCTACCGGCTATCGTTTTGTTTCCTGTGTTTTGTTTGTAGTGATCACTGTAGTGCTCACTGGGGTGTTCACTGTAGTATTCACTGAAATGTTCATTATAGTGTTCAGTGAGATGTTCACTGTAGTGCTCACTGAGATGTCCATTGTAGTGTTCACTGTAGTGTTCACAAGTGTTCACTGTAGTGTTCAGTGAGATGTTCACTGTAGTGTTCAGTGAGATGTTCACCGTAGTGTTCACTGTAGTGTTCACAAGTGTTCACTGTAGTGTTCAGTGAGATGTTCACCGTAGTGTTCAGTGAGATGTTCACCGTAGTGTTCAGTGAGATGTTCACTGTAGTGTTCAGTGAGATGTTCACCGTAGTGCTCACTGTAGTGTTCAGTGAGATGTTCACCGTAGTGTTCACTGTAGTGTTCACAAGTGTTCACTGTAGTGTTCAGTGAGATGTTCACTGTAGTGTTCAGTGAGATGTTCACTGTAGTGTTCAGTGAGATGTTCACTGTAGTGTTCAGTGAGATGTTCACTGTAGTGTTCAGTGAGATGTTCACTGTAGTGCTCACTGAGATGTTCACTGTACTGTTCACTGTAGTGTTCACAAGTGTTCACTGTAGTGCTCACTGAGATGTTCACCGTAGTGTTCAGTGAGATGTTCACTGTAGTGTTCAGTGAGATGTTCACTGTAGTGCTCACTGAGATGTTCACTGTACTGTTCACTGTAGTGTTCACAAGTGTTCACTGTAGTGCTCACTGAGATGTTCACCGTAGTGTTCAGTGAGATGTTCACAGTAGTGTTCAGTGAGATGTTCACCGTAGTGTTCAGTGAGATGTTCACAGTAGTGTTCAGTGAGATGTTCACCGTAGTGCTCACTGAGATGTTCACCGTAGTGTTCAGTGAGATGTTCACAGTAGTGTTCAGTGAGATGTTCACCGTAGTGTTCAGTGAGATGTTCACAGTAGTGTTCAGTGAGATGTTCACAGTAGTGTTCAGTGAGATGTTCACAGTAGTGTTCAGTGAGATGTTCACAGTAGTGTTCAGTGAGATGTTCACCGTAGTGTTCAGTGAGATGTTCACAGTAGTGTTCAGTGAGATGTTCACCGTAGTGTTCAGTGAGATGTTCACAGTAGTGTTCAGTGAGATGTTCACCGTAGTGTTCAGTGAGATGTTCACAGTAGTGTTCAGTGAGATGTTCACCGTAGTGTTCAGTGAGATGTTCACAGTAGTGTTCAGTGAGATGTTCACAGTAGTGTTCAGTGAGATGTTCACAGTAGTGTTCAGTGAGATGTTCACCGTAGTGTTCACTGTAGTGTTCAGTGAGATGTTCACTGTAGTGTTCAGTGAGATGTTCACAGTAGTGTTCAGTGAGATGTTCACCGTAGTGTTCACTGTAGTGTTCAGTGAGATGTTCACTGTAGTGTTCAGTGAGATGTTCACCGTAGTGTTCACTGTAGTGTTCAGTGAGATGTTCACTGTAGTGTTCAGTGAGATGTTCACCGTAGTGTTCACTGGGTCATCATCCAGTTATCGATAGGAAGGCAATGATTCCAAGTCATTTAACCAGTAAATTGACTAATAAATTGGTTAGTAAATTGGCAGACATACATCTACAAAGCCTGAAATTACTGGGTCCCATCCCTTCCCGTCCCATCCCGTCCCATTCCGTCTCGTCCCGTCCCATCCCGGCCCGTTCCGTTCCGTTCCGTCCCGTCCCGCCCTATTGGCTGGCCCAGGGCCGGGTTCCGGGAGGAGAAAGACTCGTGGAAACTCAGAGGTATATCAAAAGTATCTCGTTCCGTCCCGTCCTGTTCCGTTCCTTTCCATTCATAAGGTTTACCAGTCATAAAATGTTAAGCCGTTCACAAGCGGCAAACTCAAAATTATTTCTCGGTATGACTCACGAAATTGTAATGACACGATTGCAAGCAAACCATACCACGGGTGGTGTTTGAACCCGAGGTCAGAAAGTCTCAAAACTCCAGACCGTCGGGAGATTCGTCTGTAAAAAACTTGCATTTGTGGTCACAGTGGTGCCTATGCTAACCTTCTTTTGGTGGAGAAATATAGCTAATTGGATGAATCTTATTTAAGCTAGCTGGTCCAGTGGCTAACGCGACGGTCTGGAGTTCTGTGACTCTGTGATGTTGGTGAGGGGCTCTTGATTTAGGGAATTGGATCTGTGCTCCAGTTCCCCGAATTAAGCCTGAATGCCTTCCACATCCCCCCCCCCCAGGCGCTGTATAATCCTCCGGGTTTAGCCCTTCCCCCTTGATTATAATAATAATAATGTGACTCTCTGACCGCGGGTTCAAACCCCACCTGTGGTATGGTTTATTTCACTGTAAACATACCACGCCATATAAAAAATAAAATTGGTAGTGTCTCACGTCCACTCTCCATTAGCAGTGCTAAATTTGTGACACATTCATCAGTGTTGCGAGTTTGTAATCCGTAGGAAGAAGCTTCGTTTAGAAAGACACTTCAGATATTTGTTAGAAAACGTTTGGGTCCTGAGATTTTGAAGTGATCAAGGTCCCAGGACCGAAACGTTTTCTATTATGTCCTAATGTTTAGGTTAGGTTAAGTTTCTCAGAAAACAGGACAAGTGTTCAAGGTTAGGTTTGGTAAGGGCTTGTCAGGAAACAGGATAAGTGTTTCCTGACGCGGGTGTTAGTCATATGATGACCCGCAGCTGGAGCTTCTGGTCATCTGACCGAGGCTTGAAGTGTCACGAACTGTACTCTGGGAACGTAAGGGGGAACAACGTAATGCTTTAGTTAAAACGAGCTCCTGGAGAACATAAGAATGTAGGAACACTGCAGAAGGCCTACTGGCCCATACGAGGCAGGTCCTTATCAAAACGACATCTACCTAAAGCTACTCAAGAAATAACTCCTGTACCCCTTGACACCAATCAAACCCAGTCTCTTCTTAAAGCTACCCAATGTCCTAGCCACACTGTCGTTAGTTGCACTTGTGTCCTTGTACCTAACCTATTCTACCAACATTATTACAATTAATAATGTGTTAATTGATCGGTGTACGTGTGTAATTGATTGCATATTTACTGTTGACATAATTGGTTGGCAGCTGAGGTTGTGCAATGATTATTTAGTTTAGTGTCTGGCAAGAGTAAGGTCTTGTTTGTCAGGGCCAAGGCTCCCACCCACTCCTGATTCATATCTTGCTCCATCCCACCCACAACCCCCACCCTATAACTCATACCCACACACCATCCCAACCCCCCGCTTCCACAACCTCACTCCAACCCTAGTACGCCCTCACAACCCCAGTATCACAATCCCCGCCTCCATTGTTGTTCTTATAACTGTTATGTGGAATACTGTAGCAACATACTGCTGGTGTATCCAGTTTTGATGAATAAAAATTTCCACAACCTCACGTCCACAACATCCCCATTTCCCCCGAGGGATACCTGAAGGATGCTTCCAGGGGTCAGCGCCCCCTCTGTCCGTTCCCAGACTAGACCTGATCAGTCAGGCTGTTATTACTGAGTGTGAAGGCTTACTCAGCCCTGTAACAACTTCAATATTATCAAGGCTGGCTCCTCCTCAGGAAAATTAATGAATAGAAAAAGAAATAATAATTTACAAAGATAAACACTTTATTATTTATTAATGCAAAGATAAAACAGTGAAACATGAAGGTGTATCCTATTTGAAAGAAAAATGAAAAATATAATGAAAAAAATGATATTTGAATTCAACGCTAATATGCACAGTTATACTGGGGTGTCTGGTGGAGGTTGACACCGTCTTGTAGCCGTTACTGATGATGTGTGGGGGGGGGGGTCACAGGTGTTGGTGACAACCCAACGGCTAGTTCTTCACAGAGTCTATAGCCTTGAATAGTCAGTCCAGATGACAGGAACGCAGGTTCTTTACCACTACAAAGATGACGGGTTGTTGTCTGCTGTCGCCTACAGTTAATCAGGTAGGTAGATCAAAAAGTGACGTCTCGGGATCTTTTCAGTCTCCTTCAACACTTCGTTGGTTGGCAGGTGACCCGATCTGTCATTCCAAGCTGGAAAGACACGTTACCCACTGCTTAAGAAATCACTCTCCATGATAAGTACAATATCTAAAAGGCGTGGTGATTATCAAAACATCTAACATGGAGATCAAGGGTGAAAGGACTTAATTTATTATTGGTCAAAAGTGAAGCTTTCAACCAATATGTCCACTAGGATAGGAGCAGGCTTTTACTTACAGTTGTGCTGGGAGCTGTGAGTCGAATGATTACTGTTTGACCGGAGCCCCACACGTCACCTTTCGGGGTGGAGAGAAAAGGGGGGGAGGATAGCGGGAGCTAGACTGACCCTACCTTAACAAGCAGCCGGCAATCAAACTATCATCACCATATACTCGCTTGCTACTCCTATCTGTTGGACTTTTCCCTCACACTGAGCTCACGCAGTCGAACGTGTGAACCACAGCCTGCCTGGTCAGGTACAGATTTTGAAGAACTTGTCCAGTTCCCTCTTGAAGACAGTCAGAGCTTTGTTGGTAATTCCCCTTATGCACGAGGGAAGAGTGTTCAAAAGTCGAGGACCTCTGACACTTATCAAGTTCTCTCTTAGTTTACTCATCGCTCCCCTACTTTTTAAGAGTTGTACTCTGCACCGTCTGCCAAGACTTGCTGTCATAGGGAGTGTTTTAAAAAATATAATAACATAAGAATGAGCACTGCAGCAGGCCTGCTGGCCCAGGCTAAGCAAGTCCAACTCCACCCATTCACACCCACTCATGTATTTGTCTCGCCTATTTATAGAGCTACTCAGGGTTTTAGCTTCAGTGACTCTACTCATCCACAACTCTGTATCAGACCAATACGTTTAGTGCAGGTTTGGGACCAGTCCCTTCAGGATTTTCCTAGTGTAAATTATGATATACTTTTCACGCTTACCTTCCAAGGAATACATTTGAAAAAAAATTACCACATGTGGGGATAGAACCCGCGATCAGAGAGTCACAGAGCTCAGAGAGTCACACAGATCAGAGAGTCGGTCTGGAGTTTTAAGTCTCTCTGATCGCGGGTTCTATCCCTGCCCGTGGTATGGCTTGTTTGCAATCGTGTCATTACGATTTCGCGAGTCTTAATACAGTTGAAAGGACTTCAAGTATTCCCAGTAGTTTAGATATATGACTACGTTTATATGGCCAGTGAAAGTTTTCTGTATGTTTTGTAGCTTAAGCGCCACGTATAAATATCAAAATGGTATACAATACAGACCAGTTGGTAAGTAAGACACATAGGCAACATTTAGGCAACTTTATTAGACTGATTACATCGTCTTCACATCTCTACTGCTCCTGCCTACTTTCTGTACTCGACTGAAGAAGCCTACTGTGTAGGCGAAACGTTTCGGAATAAAGATGCCTAACTGTTGCCTATGTCTTAGCAACCTGTCGGTATTGTATACCATTTTGATATTCACTCTGTCAGACGCTGCAACACGATGGCATCTTGGTACAGAAAACACATTGGACAACTTTTTCAAGAGAGAATTGTTGGCTCTGAGAGGGACCCCCCTCAGTATACAGTAGTATTCCAGCCTGGAGAGAAGAGGTTACTTGGAGTATCAGTTCACCATCTTATATTTTTAAAATCCTAGTTATCCAGCCTACTATTTTTCTTGCTGTAGTCCTGCCAACATTGTTGTGATCCTTAAATGTGAGATCATCTGACATCATTACTCCCAAGCCTCACATATGGAACTTTCGCTCCAATCTACCACCTCTGTAACGTCATTCCTACAATCTCCCTCCCCCACAACCTCTATAACGTCTCTCCTACAACCCCTACTTCTTGACGGAGATGGTTATTGTGTCAGTCGTTGTTGCAGAGCGGGGTTCAGTGATAAGTCTTCGGAGGCTCCTTACTTTATTTGCGATATCTGGGCAGTGTGTTTGTGCCCATGGCCCCAAGGGGGGGGTATGCCCGCGAGGGAGAGAGGAGTAGGCCTTGTTAACTGAGTGAAAGCCGCTGAGAGAGTGAGGCAGGTCTGGGCATATTGAAATGGCATAGGCCTATAGGTGGCAGCACGAGCATGGTGCGAAATGTGAACTCAGCTGGCAGACAGCATAGGCTGTCTATGCAGACAGTACAGACTGTCTACATACTCTCCACAATTTAAATCTCTTACCGCCATAACCTCCCCCACAACTGGAATCTCCCACCTCCATAGCTTCTCTCCAACAACTCCCCCACAATACCTGGAGGTATGCCAGGTCAGGCAGAATAGAGGCATATTTCAGTGTGCCAGCAAAAGTGTTGGGCAGCGAGTGTCAGGCGTATGTTGCGTAATAGTGGTGGTGGTGCCAGAAGTGTGTATGGTGGCGCCACCATCGTCACATGAGTGCCACTGTCACACAGTGCCTCCCACCAGCCTCCCTCTCCTTGTACATGAATGGTACACAGTACCGACAAGATGAAAAATTAAGACATATGTGCAAGATTTGGGTATCTTTATTTGTAGACGTTTCGCCCTCCAGTGACTTTATCAATACGATAACAATGTGAAGAATGTAGAATTATATTGAAAAGATGAGGTAATCAGTCCCTCATCCTTGGAGTTGGTGAAGATCACCGTAGTCTTGAAGACTGAAGCACAGGCGTGAAGCTTGGCTCCTGTATACCAGCGTCAGGTGAGGGACGTGCAGCAGACGAAGGCATTGTCACTGGTAGGCGAGATTCCCAAGTGGAAGTAGATCACACCCAAGGGATGGGTTAGTAGTAAGCAAGAAGGTTGTGGAGATGTCATCTCCTTAACCCGCCATCACACCCTGTGTGAATGTGCTCTTTTGAACGCTCTAGATTTTAAACAGAGACCCAGCTGTCAGGCGTTACAGGCCTCTTATGGTCACTCCTCTGTCGAGTAGAATATTACTGTACACTAGGGGTCCCCCAACATGTGCCTGAGGGCACATGTGGCCCTTCTAGGAAATGGATGCAGCCCTCACATAGAATTATGAGTTCGCTTTTATGTAGGTTCCGACTGTACGGTGTCAACAGTTACAAAATATTATTGTTATTATGCATAAAAATTAAAAAATTTAAATTCGGCTTTTCAAATTGGCCCTTTCGTACTAAAAGGTTGGGGACTACTGCCTTCTGTACACTAACGACCCACTTCAAGCCAGGAAAAATTGCAGAACTGGAGAATGTACAGAGAACCTTCATAGCTGGTATAACCTCAGTCAGGCACCTAAATTACTGGGAGCCCTTAAAGTCGGAGCATTACCCTGGCCTCTCTGGACTCCGCGATCTAAGTGAGAAATATACGAGAGAGAGAGAGAGAGATGATCTGATGTAGGTAACAACTCTTAGTTTGCAAATAAAGGTAGGAACCCTTAACCTAACCTCGTAAAAGAGAGAGCTGCTGGCTAGCTTACACATGAGGAAGGACACCTGACCTGGGTCTGGTTGGGTGCCGGAGCTAAGGCAGTCATGGGAGCTTGTTTTTAAAGGAGACATAAGAACATAAGACAGGAGGAACACTGCAGCAGGCCTGTTGAGAGTAACAGTGTTGGAAGGTGTCAGGTGTGTCAACAGTGACAATTGAGTCTTAAGTCACTCACACGCTCAATAAATCAATGAGTGTCAGAAATGGTTGGTCATGGAGCGTGTACACACACGCACACACACACACACACACACACACACACACACACACACACACACACACACACACACACACACACATCGCTTAGTAGCGATCAGTGAAGAGGCGGGGCCAGGAGCTGAGTTTCGATCCCTGTAGCTACAATTAGGTGAGTAAACACATCGACCTGACGACACTGTAAGACAGGAGAGATAGGGGGGATATGATAACGACATATAAAATACTGAGAGGAATCGACAAGGTGGACAGAGACAGGATGTTCCAGAGATGGGACATAGCAACAAGGGGTCACATTTGGAAGTTGAAGACTCAAATAAATCACAGTTATGTTAGGAAGTATATTTTCAGTCACTGAGTTGTCAGGAATAGTCGAGGAAGTGGTGTAGGGGAGGCAGGATCCATACATAGCTTTAAGAAGAGGTATGATAAAGCTCATGGAGCAGGAAGTTACCTAGTAGCGACCAGTGAAGAGGCGGGGTCGGCCCCTGCAACCACAACTAGGTGAACATTAAAATGGTATAAAATACCGACAGATTGTTAGGTAAGACACATATGCAACAGTTAGGTAGGCTCTTCCCCAGACTGAGGGACTGACCACCTCAAAACTTTAAGGGTGATGGACTGATTACATCGTCTTCAAGTATCTTCTGCTTCTATCAACTTTTCTGTACTCGACTGAAGAAGCCTACTGTGTAGGCGAAACGTTTCGAAATAAAGATACCTAACTGTTGCATATGTGTCTTACCTCACAACTAGGTGAGTATACACCTGGAGGTTACCTGGAGGTTATTCCGGGGATCAACGCCCCCGCGGCCCGGTCCATGACCAGGCCTCCCGATGGATCAGGGCCTGATCAACTAGGCTGTTACTGCTGGCCGCACGCAGTCCAACGTACGAGCCACAGCCCGGCTGATCCGGCACTGTCTTAAGTATCTGTCCAGCTCTCTCTTGAAGGCAGCCAGGGGTTTATTGGAAATTCCCCTAATGCTTGATGGGAGGCTGTTGAACAGTCTTGGGCCCCAGACACTTATGGTGTTTTCCCTTAGTGTACCAATGGCGCCCCTACTTTTTATTGGGGGCATTTTGCATCGCCTGCCCAGTCTTTTACTTTCGTAGTGAGTGATTTCTGTGTGCAGATTTGGGACCATTCCTTCCAAGATTTTCCAAGTGTAGATTATGATATATCTCTCCCTCCTGCGTTCCAACGAGTACAAGTCAAGTGCTTCCAAGCGTTCCCAGTAGTTAAGGTGCTTGACAGAACTTATACGTGCAGTAAAGGATCTCTGTACACTCTCTAGATCTGCGATTTCACCTGCTTTGAATGGAGATGTTAATGTACAGCAGTATTCCAGCCTAGAGAGAACAAGTGATTTGAAAAGGATCATCATGGGCTTGGCATCTCTCGTTTTGAAAGTTCTCATTATCCATCCTATCATTTTCTTTGCACGTGCGATCGTGGCACTGTTGTGATCCTTGAAAGTGAGATCCTCAGACATTACTACTCCCAGGTCCCTTACACTATTTTTCCGCTCTATTGTATGGCCGGAGTCAGTAGTATACTCTGTTCTAGTTATTATCTCCTCCAGTTTTCCATAACGGAGTAGTTGGAATTTGTCCTCATTGAACATCATATTGTTTACCGTTGCCCA
>NC_091369.1:2179891-2296350 GCF_038502225.1 Cherax quadricarinatus
CCATCACACAGGATGGGATTTCCTGTCATATTCCATCACACAGGATGGGATTCCCCTGTCATATTCCATCACACAGGATGGGATTCCCCTGTCATATTCCATCACACAGGATGGGATTCCCCTGTCATATTCCATCACACAGGATGGAATTTCCTGTCATATTCCATCACACAGGATGGGAGTTCCTGTCATATTCCATCACACAGGATGGGATTCCCCTGTCATATTCCATCACACAGGATGAGATTCCCCTGTCATATTCCATCACACAGGATGGAATTTCCTGTCATATTCCATCACACAGGATGGGATTTCCTGTCATATTCCATCACACAGGATGGGATTCCCCTGTCATATTCCATCACACAGGATGGGATTCCCCTGTCATATTCCATCACACAGGATGGAATTTCCTGTCATATTCCATCACACAGGATGGGATTTCCTGTCATATTCCATCACACAGGATGTGATTCCCCTTTCATATTCCATCACAAAGGATGGGATTCCTCTGTCATGTTCCATCATACAGGATAGGATTCCCCTGTCATATTCCATCACACAGGATGGAATTTCCTGTCATATTCCATCACACAGGATGGGATTTCCTGTCATATTCCATCACACAGGATGGGATTTCCTGTCATATTCCATCACACAGGATGGGATTCCCCTGTCATATTCCATCACACAGGATGGGATTCCCCTGTCATATTCCATCACACAGGATGAGATTCCCCTGTCATATTCCAACACCCAGGATGGAATTTCCTGTCATATTCCATCACACAGGATGGGATTTCCTGTCATATTCCATCACACAGGATGGGATTCCCCTGTCATATTCCATCACACAGGATGAGATTCCCCTGTCATATTCCATCACACAGGATGGAATTTCCTGTCTTATTCCATCACACAGGATGGGATTTCCTGTCATATTCCATCACACAGGATGGGATTCCCCTGTCATATTCCATCACACAGGATGGGATTCCCCTGTCATATTCCATCACACAGGATGGGATTCCCCTTCTCAGTAGTAGTAACGTAGTAACCAGTTACCAGTAACCAGTGTCCGTTGACTCACGACCAACCGTCTTGAGTCACGTCTTCATATTGTGCTGAGCTGACACTATTTCAAAACACCCACTGCGGGGTACTGGCCAGCCGCCTAGCCAGTGTTACGAGTGGAAGCAAGGAGATAGGCACGGCTGGCAAGGGCTCTGTCCACATAACAGTAATTATACGTATAACAGCCTACGTGAGTATTTCTACCCTAATCCACGTATCGAACTCCCACATGATAAATGGTGTACAGCGGTGTGGAGCGTGGATTTACGTTTTTAAGGGTAATTCAAGGCGTTTGAAGACTGTTGTGAGTGGCCGGCAGGGTCAAAGGTGAATGCCCTCCCCTCACACCCTCCAGCCAGCAGCTTATACCCTCACTCACTACCTACTGCCTGCAAGCCTGTTGCAGCCGTTTCAAGCTTCCTGGCTTAGTTCGTGTGCTAATTGCTTCAATCTCCGAGGGGTTGACCCGGATTTTGCAATTAAGCCAGTCAGTAAGCCAGACTGTGGAAGTGAACGCCAGTCAGCCTATCATCCAGCCTGTCTCCTGTCATCCAACTGCTCCTCCGTGCTTTGTGCATCGTTACACGTCTTCCAGTCATCCATTCTCGTGGGGTAAGCCAGCCGGCCAACCCAGCTTCTAACCCAGCTGAGAGAGAGAAGTAAGCCACGCAGTAAGAAGTAAGCCAAGTTCCTCTGAAGTATTGTGTATCTCGCTTTGTGCTTCCTGTTGGATGCTAAGAGTGGTTTTTACCATTCCTGTGGCATAGAGTGGGTTAAGACATCTTCGTGGGTGAGTGGGGTACGCGGCAGCCTCACCGTCCCCCCCCACCACACTCTCCCACCACCCGGGGTGCGCGGCAGAAGCATCCACCCACCACCACCACCAGCCATCTACTCATCTACCTGTGGTTGTTTGCACCCTTGTACCGGGTCCTAGTACTGTTTTGGCTCACATAATTGGTCAAGAGATTGTAGCTGGTGCCAACGAGATAAAGCCAGTTATGTGAGTTCGCCTAGAAGCACATTCTTCACGACAACAGTGAATGTCGGAGGCGTCATCACCTCACCGCGAGGGACACCATACACCCGCCCCCACCAGTACTCACCGTCCGTCTCCTACTCTCGACTTCAGTGATAATTTCTTGAGACATTTTTCTTGCATTTAAAGACATTTGCGTGTGTGAGATATTTATAGTAAATTGTTTGTGTACTCTAAACCTTGTGTTTTCAGTGTAAACGCAGTATTTCTTTAACTCAGTATTTTTCCAATATTTTTCAGTGTTTTCACTTATCTTATATTATTCTGCTGTGTTTTTCTTTATGCTATTCGTCTGTCGTAAGTATTATTGTGTAGTGTACCAGTCAGTCACCTGTGTGAAGTGATTCATTTTTTTTTATTGTATTCTTTCAGCGTTGTATTCTGCAGTGATATTTACCCCAGTATACCAAATTTTCCATTTATTTCTATGTGTGTCATTTTTTTTTCGTATGCCAACAGTGTCTCATTTCTCTAATTTTTTCGCAGACTGTGTACCATTATTTTTGCCAGCAAAATTTTTGTCGTATCAGTCACAGCAAGATTTTTGTTGTATCAGTCACAGCAGGATTTTGTTGTAAGAATATTAATTTAAGAAGTGTGCTCCGTCATTGTAAGTGTTATATTCCCTGTTTTGTACCTGTGTTTTAATTTTTTTCATATTTTTATATTCTTGAACAAATTCACTCTTGATGTAATTTCAATTACTTTTAACGTAAAGTGTTTTCCTTACTCTGTTTGAGTAAATTGTTTTGTCTAATTTACAATTAAGAGTTAAAGTGTTCAATCAGTTTATTTTTTTGATCTTCATATTTTAATTCATTATTTTACCTGAGTTTTCCCAGTGACACTGTATTACTGCAGTGATTATTTCTATACTTTATTTTGTTGCACTTGTTCTGAAGTGAATTATTTTTGAACTTGTTCTGCAGTGAATTATTTTCTTTTATTGATATCTTGTGAATTATATTTTAGTTTTGTCTATGCATTCTTAGAAAATATTTAAAATTTCCCAGTTAACAATTTAATAATTTTATTTGAAACTTTCACATTGATTTAAAAATTTAATTAATTAATTTCTTTATTAGCAAGAGTAAAGACAGCTCATTTTGAATTTAATTCAGTCTCCAGTAATATTTTTACTTGTATATTTCAATGTAAATTTTTTTTCCTTGGTCAATAGTCCTTTAAATTGAGTTTTCATTCCTCTTGCAGTGTATTTAAACATTATTCTGCAGAATTAGTTGTATATCTTTTCATTTCAATTCTAGAATTTTATATCATTTTTATTGTTCATTATTTTTGCCTTATTTGTTCTCGTGCTACTTTGCCATTATGTCTCACATACCGTCAAGTGATACTTTAGTGAATGTCGACACTCAGACCTCTCAGGCTACTACTGCTGGTCCTGTCATCAGTCCTCACAGTTCCTTACCGACTGACAGACCGACTCAGACACCGAGATATTATAGTTATACTCGTGATTCCCTTGATGCGTTACCTTTATTCAATGGCCATGTACATAGTCTTGAAGCATGGTTTGCGGTCATGTCCCAGTCACTTTTGAATGTTCACTTAGTGTATCATGCCTGTCAAAGTCAATATGAATCAGTCTACAGTACCAACATTCCCTTACTGACTGAAAGACAATACCTAGCCCTTGAGCAATGTGTTTGTTCTCACAGCTTGTATCTGAGATTTGTTAAAGTGCTGCGAAATGTGAAGTTCAGATTAAGTTCCTATAGATCCGTGAATTACTTATTAACGTAGCCGAGCGGTCAGGCACTAGTAATGCTGTCACTCCTGTCTGGACTCCAGCCACAATATCGTGCACGCAGGATAGTGCTTACTATCCTTGCGATGGCGACTTGTTCAAGTATTCGTTCCTTCCCAGGGGACGCTTTGAGAAGAACTTTACTTGCAACGAGTTATGCCATCTCTTGCTGATGCCACCAGCCATTGCAGAAAGACGTTTCTGTGGCTAGTGTGCTCACTTGAGTGTTGTTGTTGTCCCTTGTGTTTCAGATTGTGATCCCATCCTAGTTGACAGTAATCAGTGCATTGTAAGAAGTTATTTCTCGAGTAACTTCCATGTTGTTAATGTTTGCAAGTGAAGTTTATAGCTGATACCTCATGTCACTGTGTGCGACTCAGAATATCAGCATTGTTCACCGTGTTCATTTCTTTTCTCCTGTGCTTGTAGTTTGAGATAGTAGATTCGTTCTCCCTTGCTCATATTGCGTGTTATAGCGTTAATTTTTTTTTTTCAACCGGGGGGAGTCATCCACTCCTCCGAGTTTGTTCATTCCTTCCAGTAAGAAAGAACCGATCCCATGTGGTCTGGTGTGATTCGATTCCTGCTCCAGGAAGATCATTCTGACTGTGAAGCCACCAGCACCATCAGTGACTTTCTCATGAACCACGAATTACTGTATCGAACAGCCGAGTTGGGTACTCCTAGCAGAAGAGTATACCAGTTAGTAATTCCACAGTCACTAGTGAATGTAGCCTTACAGCTAGTTCACGATGTACCAGGTGTTGCACACCCTGGTATGGATCGTTCAGTAAAACAAGCCAGATTGAAATACTTTTGGCCTCGTATGGCAACTGATATTTCTGAGTATGTTAGGAAATGTAGTGTCTGCATGCAACATAAAGGCAATGCTAATGGTCCTAATCCAATCCAAGTGTATCCAACTACTAGCGAACCTTGGGAAAGAGTTGCGCTAGATTTGTTAACTAATTTCCAATGTTCCCTCCAAGGTAACAAACATCTGTGTGTTATGGTAGACCATTTCACCAGATATTGCGAGTTAGTTCCTATTGCAGATAAGACTGCCGAGACAGTAGCTAAAGCATTTAAAGAACGCATTATCTGCAGGCATACCACCCCTAAGTCCCTAGTAACAGATAATGGAGGTGAATTCTGTAATGAAATTCTTGAAAATTTGTGTACCTTGTACAAGATCACTAAATCCACCATTGTTCCTCATCATCCTGCCAGCAATGGGTTAGCGGAACGAACCAATAAGAAAGTACTTGATGTCTTGAGAGCCACTATCAATCCCAACAGTGAAACTTGGGATGAAGTTATACCTGATGTGCAGTGTGCTATAAATTCTGCTTACAATGTTTCTATAGGTGACACTCCACATTATGCATTGTATGGTGTAGATAAACGTTTGCCTTATGAGTTGTTGTATTCTAATCCGAAACCAAATTACAACCCTGATGATTTCGTAGCAACTCGTACCAGCTTAGCTCAAAGTGTTTTTAGAAGAATCCGTGAAACACTTCATAAATCAACAGCTGAATTCACAAGAGTCGCAAATACTCGAGTAAAGCCATCCAAAATCAAAGTAGGTTCGAGAGTTATGCTGACTAATTTTAACAAAACGTCTGCTATGCCAAAGCTTGATCAAAGGTTTGTTGGTCCTTATCGAGTAGTTGAACATATCACTGGAAATAAGTATAAGGTTAGAGAGATTAGTACTGGTCAGTATAAAGAATCGCATTTGGATCATATGAAGTTAGTATGTGATGATAATGATGCTCCAACCCAGACTAATGTGACAGACTCTGACAATCCTCCTGATCCTGTACTCTCTTCCTCTGATACTCAGTCAGATGATCAACCTGAATGTCGTTATTCCCTACGTACACGACAGGTATTGAGAAATCCTCAAGTATCATTTGTAACTTCCAATTCAGATTTGCCTCAAATACAGCATGAGTTAGCCAATGCTACAGAGTTTGATCCTCCCAGAGATGACACCCATTCTGCATATGCCAATCTTACCCTAGCAGAGTTGGGGTTAAATGTAAATAACCTGTATAGATGAATAATTACAGTATCAACTTATCAGTATTCAAGAATTTTTTTTTTGTGTTCATGTTCTCTCCGCATTCTGAGAGTTAACAGTCTAGATTTGCGTGCACCGAATCTGCCTTTCTGTTAAACACTCTTTCTTTGTATATATTCCTTCCTCAGAATCCGTAGATCACACGAATACAGATCGATCGATCAAAATTTTTGTTTTTATCACTTGTAATCTCAATGTTGAGTTCGTTGTTCATTTGTTGAGTTTTAAGTTGTACTATAGTATACCTTGTATTACATTACAGTTTCAGTTACGTAAGCTTTCATTCCAATGTTCTACTTATGTATCTATAATGTTCATGTTGTGTACTTTGACATTGTATAGAATCAGCCCAAGCCGTATACCTGCCATCTCTAGTTTGTATTAGTTGTATGTCGGGACGACATACGTTAGCGTCGCCGAGCTCTCAGTAGTAGTAACGTAGTAACCAGTTACCAGTAATCTCAGTAGTAGTAACGTAGTAACCAGTTACCAGTAACCAGTGTCCGTTGACTCACGACCAACCGTCTTGAGTCACGTCTTCATATTGTGCTGAGCTGACACTATTTCAAAACACCCACTGCGGGGTACTGGCCAGCCGCCTAGCCAGTGTTACGAGTGGAAGCAAGGAGATAGGCACGGCTGGCAAGGGCTCTGTCCACATAACAGTAATTATACGTATAACAGCCTACGTGAGTATTTCTACCCTAATCCACGTATCGAACTCCCACATGATACCCTGTCATATTCCATCACACAGGATGAGATTCCTCTGTCATATTCCATCACACAGGATGGAATTTCCTGTCATATTCCATCACACAGGATGGGATTTCCTGTCATATTCCATCACACAGGATGGGATTTCCTGTCATATTCCATCACACAGGATGGGATTCCCCTGTCAATCACACAGGATGGGATTCCCCTGTCATATTCCATCACACAGGATGGGATTCCCCTGTCATATTACATCACACAGGATGGGATTTCCTGTCATATTCCATCACACAGGATGGGATTTCCTGTCATATTCCATCACACAGGATGGGATTCCCCTGTCATATTACATCACACAGGATGGGATTTCCTGTCATATTCCATCACACAGGATGGGATTCCCCTGTCATATTACATCACACAGGATGGGATTTCCTGTCATATTCCATCACACAGGATGGGAGTTCCCGTCATATTCCATCACACGGATGGGATTTCCTGTCATATTCCATCACACAGGATGGGATTTCCTGTCATATTCCATCACACAGGATGGGATTCCCCTGTCATATTCCATCACACAGGATGAGTTACATATACAATGTTGAACTGTGTCAGTCTGAGCTGGGAGACTACGGTAGGTCAATGATGACATCGTCAAGTATTCCATTAAAGGTTTATCAGCTAGGGCAGCTTCAAGGGTTTCCTTCTAGCAGAGGTGGAGTTTCTGAGGAAGGAAGGGTGGAGGGAAGGTGTGTGAAAGAGGGAGGGCGGGCGTGGGGAAGAGAGGATGGGCGGAGTGGTGTTAGACCACCCATGGGCTTCCAGACAGTGGATACGTGTGGGTGTGTCTGGAGGTGAGAGTGGAGTGTCAGCTTGGGTTAGGTCAGGAGTGTTGTGTCAGCTTGAGCTAGGTCAGGGGCTGCTTCACCAGTGCTGCCTCTCACACCTGCGTCCCAGTCCTCAAATACTCAGGAGTCACTCGGCTAATCAAGCCGTTATCAGTGAGGCCTAGCCTGAGGGCAGTTTTGTTTGTCAGCAAACAGCTTAGTGCCTCATTACACGGTCCTTTATAAGATGATCCCCGCTGACTTAACCTCAATTTTACGTAGCGCTTAGAAGCAACAATGAAAGATAAACACTTATCTGTTGCCACTGGATTTGTGTTATAATATATATATATATATATATATATATATATATATATATATATATATATATATATATATATATATATATATATGTCATATTCCATCACACAGGATGGGATTCCCCTGTCATATTCCATCACACAGGATGGGATTCCCCTGTCATATTCCATCACACAGGATGGGATTCCCCTGTCATATTCCATCACACAGGATGGGATTCCCCTGTCATATTACATCACACAGGATGGAATTCCCCTGTCATATTCCATCACACAGGATGGAATTTCCTGTCATATTCCATCACACAGGATGGGATTTCCTGTCATATTCCATCACACAGGATGGGATTCCCCTGTCATATTCCATCACACAGGATGGGATTCCCCTGTCATATTCCATCACACAGGATGGGATTCCCCTATCATATTCCATCACACAGGATGGAATTTCCTGTCATATTCCATCACACAGGATGGGAGTTCCTGTCATATTCCATCACACAGGATGGGATTCCCCTGTCATATTCCATCACACAGGATGAGATTCCCCTGTCATATTCCATCACACAGGATGGAATTTCCTGTCATATTCCATCACACAGGATGGGATTTCCTGTCATATTCCATCACACAGGATGGGATTCCCCTGTCATATTCCATCACACAGGATGGGATTCCCCTGTCATATTCCATCACACAGGATGGAATTTCCTGTCATATTCCATCACACAGGATGGGATTTCCTGTCATATTCCATCACACAGGATGTGATTCCCCTTTCATATTCCATCACAAAGGATGGGATTCCTCTGTCATGTTCCATCATACAGGATAGGATTCCCCTGTCATATTCCATCACACAGGATGGAATTTCCTGTCATATTCCATCACACAGGATGGGATTTCCTGTCATATTCCATCACACAGGATGGGATTTCCTGTCATATTCCATCACACAGGATGGGATTCCCCTGTCATATTCCATCACACAGGATGGGATTCCCCTGTCATATTCCATCACACAGGATGAGATTCCCCTGTCATATTCCAACACCCAGGATGGAATTTCCTGTCATATTCCATCACACAGGATGGGATTTCCTGTCATATTCCATCACACAGGATGGGATTCCCCTGTCATATTCCATCACATAGGATGAGATTCCCCTGTCATATTCCATCACACAGGATGGAATTTCCTGTCTTATTCCATCACACAGGATGGGATTTCCTGTCATATTCCATCACACAGGATGGGATTCCCCTGTCATATTCCATCACACAGGATGGGATTCCCCTGTCATATTCCATCACACAGGATGGGATTCCCCTGTCATATTCCATCACACAGGATGAGATTCCTCTGTCATATTCCATCACACAGGATGGAATTTCCTGTCATATTCCATCACACAGGATGGGATTTCCTGTCATATTCCATCACACAGGATGGGATTTCCTGTCATATTCCATCACACAGGATGGGATTCCCCTGTCATAATCCATCACAAAGGATGGGATTCCTCTGTCATATTCCATCACACAGGATGAGATTCCCCTGTCATATTCCATCACACAGGATGGAATTTCCTGTCATATTCCATCACACAGGATGGGATTTCCTGTCATATTCCATCACACAGGATGGGATTCCCCTGTCATATTCCATCACAAAGGATGGGATTCCTCTGTCATGTTCCATCATACAGGATGGGATTCCCCTGTCATATTCCATCACACAGGATGGAATTTCCTCTCATATTCCATCACACAGGATGGGATTTCCTGTCATATTCCATCACACGGATGGGATTTCCTGTCATATTCCATCACACAGGATGGGATTTCCTGTCATATTCCATCACACAGTATGGGATTCCCCTGTCATATTCCATCACACAGGATGGGATTCCCCTGTCATATTCCATCACACAGGATGGGATTCCCCTGTCATATTACATCACACAGGATGGGATTTCCTGTCATATTCCATCACACAGGATGGGATTTCCTGTCATATTCCATCACACAGGATGGGATTCCCCTGTCATATTACATCACACAGGATGGGATTTCCTGTCATATTCCATCACACAGGATGGGATTCCCCTGTCATATTACATCACACAGGATGGGATTTCCTGTCATATTCCATCACACAGGATGGGAGTTCCCGTCATATTCCATCACACGGATGGGATTTCCTGTCATATTCCATCACACAGGATGGGATTTCCTGTCATATTCCATCACACAGGATGGGATTCCCCTGTCATATTCCATCACACAGGATGAGTTACATATACAATGTTGAACTGTGTCAGTCTGAGCTGGGAGACTACGGTAGGTCAATGATGACATCGTCAAGTATTCCATTAAAGGTTTATCAGCTAGGGCAGCTTCAAGGGTTTCCTTCTAGCAGAGGTGGAGTTTCTGAGGAAGGAAGGGTGGAGGGAAGGTGTGTGAAAGAGGGAGGGCGGGCGTGGGGAAGAGAGGATGGGCGGAGTGGTGTTAGACCACCCATGGGCTTCCAGACAGTGGATACGTGTGGGTGTGTCTGGAGGTGAGAGTGGAGTGTCAGCTTGGGTTAGGTCAGGAGTGTTGTGTCAGCTTGAGCTAGGTCAGGGGCTGCTTCACCAGTGCTGCCTCTCACACCTGCGTCCCAGTCCTCAAATACTCAGGAGTCACTCGGCTAATCAAGCCGTTATCAGTGAGGCCTAGCCTGAGGGCAGTTTTGTTTGTCAGCAAACAGCTTAGTGCCTCATTACACGGTCCTTTATAAGATGATCCCCGCTGACTTAACCTCAATTTTACGTAGCGCTTAGAAGCAACAATGAAAGATAAACACTTATCTGTTGCCACTGGATTTGTGTTATAATATATATATATATATATATATATATATATATATATATATATATATATATATATATATATATATATATATATATATATATATATATATACAGTGGAACCTCTGTACTTGAACAGCTCCATACTCGAACAATTCGGTATTTGAATGCTTTGTTTGGTAAACAAATCGCTCGGTAGTCGACCGTTTGCTTGGCACTCGACCAAACAAACACGACCTGCCAGAACTTCGCTGTAAAATATTTCGTGTTTCTTCGCATTTTTTTATTTACCCGCGTCAGGAAACATTTGTCCTGTTTCCTGACGAACCTTACCTAACCTAACCTAACCTGTAAAAATAAGTCACCATGGGGCCTACGAGGGTTAGTGATAACAGCCAAACTAAAAGAAAATTGGTTTGGAAAAATTCGTTCTGTATTCTAACAGATCGGCATTCTAACAGCTTTTTGGAACCAATTAAGTTCGAGTACCGAGGTTCCTCTCTATATATATATATATATATATATATATATATATATATATATATATATATATATATATATATATATATATATATATATATATATATACAAAACAGCCAGGGAGAGTTGAATGATAGCCCTAGGCCTTTCGTTTTGTAATCAACACATCATCAGCAGCTTGCAATGTTGCAGAAATTAGGAGGTCCAAGCAAAGGTGCTTCCCGTGATCGTATTTACTTGGACCTCATCCTCTTTTCTGCAACACTGCAAGCTGCTGATGATGTGTTGATCGCAACACGAAGGACCTAGAGCTATCATTCAACTCCCCCCGTGGTTGTTAAGTATCTTGTTATGCTTGTTCGCGATATTTTTTACATAATATGTATATATGTGTGGGACTTGAACGCACGACTTACTGGCCCAAATATTACCAGTCTGTGTGAGAGCTTGCGAGGTAACGGGGGGACCGAAGGTACATACACCGCAAACAGGAAATTCTTTAAACTGAGAGGGTTAGTGAAGGCCACATATAGCGACTCAGTCACCAGTTTTTATATGGAATCCCCGCCTCGACGAGCAACCAGTGGGCGGCTGCAGCTCTTGTCTAACCTATTTATCTGTCAGTTTACTGAAACATTCACCGTTGGTAATGTATCTTGAGTTACTTCAGTGTGCGTGAGTGAGACTCGTCAACTTCTGTGATATATAAATCAGCGTCATCCAGGGATGATGATTTGATAGCTGAGAGAGAGAGAGAGAGAGAGAGAGAGAGAGAGAGAGAGAGAGAGAGAGAGAGAGAGAGAGAGGTATGTTGTATATGGCTGAGGGACTGATTACCTCAAACTACTTTTTTTTCATCATTTATCTTTGTACCGGACTGAGGAAGCCGCTTGTTGGCGAAACGTTTCCACGATAAAGATTCTCAAAGGTTGCAAGTGTCTAATTCTTCGAGAGAGAGAGAGAGAGAGAGAGAGAGAGAGAGAACTACTTGTCACACTGTACAAGTGACCTTGGCCACACTCCAGCAGTGTGTACTAGCAGAGTTGTTGTAGTTGTAGTCATCAGTGAAAGTTACCTGACACTGGTCTGTGTCAGTTGATAACCAGTCCAGCAGTGTCACAGGTCACAGGACCCTGCAACCAGCAGTTGATAACCAGTCCAGCAGTGTCACAGGTCACATGACCCTGCAACCAGCAGTTGATAACCAGTCCAGCAGTGTCACAGATCATGGGTCACAGGACCCTGCAACCAGCAGTTGATAACCAGTCCAGCAGTGTCACAGGTCATAGGTCACATGACCCTGCAAGCAGCAATGGCTGGCGGGTGTTGCATATTGACTCAGATATGATACTGCCTCAGATGTGTGTTAGTTTTGGGAAAAAGCTGGACAAATACTAGGGTGGGAACGGGTGGTTTTGATAATAACCTGCCTTGTATGGACCAGTAGGCCTGTTACAGTCTTCCTCCTTAATGTTTCACCCACAGCTATTGTGTGGGTGAAACATTAAGGGAGTAAAGACACCTCACAGAGGCACGCATTTCGTTGTTGCTTGATGCTACTAGCAAACAAGTTGCACTTTCCCAGTTCTTCAGGTACTAAATTCTCTCCTCAGTGGTTTTCAGTTCATTCTCACCACTGTCAAGGTTTGTGTACATGACTCATACACTAGTACCGAAGAACTTACATATCAGGGATCTAGAAGTGTGCTGAGTATCGTGTTTGTAGTCAACAATGTACCTCTCCCACGTAATTAACAGTGACACTGAGAGCTGAGAGTGTGCCAGCCAAGCCTGAGAATCCTGCATCACTCAAACCTTTGTTGTTGAAATGTTGCAAACATCGTACTTGAGGCAGCATTTATTACACCAGAAAATTTCTTCTGCTAAGGTATATGATTGTTATGCGAGATATTTTCCACTCGAAAACAATTGGGAATACAATTGCACTTGTTACCTTCAAATGATGGTAGATGTGTCTCCTAAGATATTATTATTTTTATAGATTTTGCCACCGAAGTGGCTAGTTTATTGTGCATCTCATATCCATCCAGTGGAGGGTAGCACAAGAGCATATGTATACACAAAAGGCCTAGGAACTAGGCCTAGGAACAAGGTCTAGGAATTAGGCCTAGGAACTAGGCCTAGGAACTAGGCCTAGGAACAAGGTCTAGGAACTAGGCCTAGGAACTAGGTCTAAGAACTAGGTCTAGGAACTAGGCATAGGAATTAGGCCTAGGAACTAGGCCTAGGAACAAGGTCTAGGAACTAGGCCTAGGAACTAGGTCTAGGAACTAGGTCTAGGAACTAGGCCTAGGAACTAGGCCTAGGAACTAGGCCTAGGAACAAGGTCTAGGAACTAGGCCTAGGAACTAGGTCTAAGAACTAGGTCTAGGAACTAGGCCTAGGAACTAGGCCTAGGAACAAGGTCTAGGAACTAGGCCTAGGAACTAGGTCTAGGAATTAGGCCTAGGAACTAGGCCTAGGAACTAGGCCTAGGAACAAGGTCTAGGAACTAGGCCTAGGAACTAGGTCTAGGAACTAGGTCTAGGAACTAGGCCTAGGAACTAGGCCTAGGAACAAGGTCTAGGAACTAGGCCTAGGAACTAGGTCTAGGAATTAGGTCTAGGAACTAGGTCTAGGAACTAGGCCTAGGAACTAGGCCTAGGAACAAGGTCTAGGAACTAGGCCTAGGAACTAGGTCTAGGAACTAGGCCTAGGAACTAGGTCTAGGAACTAGGTCTAGGAACTAGGCCTAGGAACTAGGCCTAGGAACAAGGCCTAGGAACTAGGTCTAGGAATTAGGTCTAGGAACTAGGTCTAGGAACTAGACCTAGGAACTAGGCCTAGGAACAAGGTCTAGGAACTAGGCCTAGGAACTAGGCCTAGGAACTAGGCCTAGGAACTAGGTCTAGGAACTAGGTCTAGGAACTAGGTCTAGGAACTAGGTCTAGGAACTAGGTCTAGGAACTAGGCCTAGGAACTAGGCCCCAAGAGGGTTAACAGGAGTGTATCTGGATTTATATCTTCAGTTGTCTTATTACAAGGAGATTTAGGAAATTTGCTTAATATATCTTGTATCTTATTTTCAATAAGATGTTTTAATATAGCACTCAGGTTATTATACTATCTCTGTATTCCTCAATAAGTGGATATGTTCAAGATAGTAACCGTGTTTCCTAAGTAGCACAATGCTATGGCTTCTTTGTTGTTACCTTTGATGAGTTTCTAGTCTTACTACTCCCGGTGCCCAGCCATGGGCCAGGCTCGTCTGGTCTCCTGTTCGCAAATACGATCTAACAATAGATAAGTATTATTCCAGCGGACAGGTACACATGTTGTTCTTGAAGAGCCTCAAGTTTACTGCAGGTTATGGTGACTCAGGTGGCTCACTGTTTGTCTGAAGTTAGCAGGGATGCCTTTCATTACTCTCTGCTCCAGTATACAGTCATGGGTTAACCAGTTGAAGTGTAGGTACTGTGTGTGTGTGTGTTAGTCATTACGACACACGGTATTTTATACCACTTTCAATGTGTGTGTGTGTCTGTAACCCTCACAATCTTAAGGTAGAGTTTTAATTTTACTATTAATTTAAGCACGTGTATTATATTATTATTTTTAAAGTATCGGCCACGTTTTCAGTGATACCGATATCGATACTTCTGTTCTCTCCTATCCATGATAATATTGTTGAGGATTGTCAGCAGTCACGGTCCGTGATGTTGCTATCAGCAGATATACGAAATATTGTTGGAACAGGGATAGTTTTCAAGAGGAAACTGGACAAATTCCTGTTAGCGTCTGATTAGGCAGGTTGTGATGGGGATGTGGAGATACGGGCTGCAGGCAGCAATAGCGTGGATGATCAGGAAACCTGCCCCAGGAATGCGTCAGCTCTCCTACCTCTCTCATTGCCATCACCTGTGAGCAATGCCTCACCTTCCGTACCTCTCCCTCGTTGCCACCACCTGTGTGGAGTGGTAGGTCGTTAACCCCATCCAACGGCGTTGTTGTAATGTTTCTCACCGTGACTCTCTTGTGTCTCTCTCTGTCCTCCCATCCATCGTGACTTCTTGTGTCATCTCCACCGTGACTGCTACATTCACCGTTAACTCTTCCCAGTGACCTTTCTCGAGCTGTGATCTCTCTCCTATATTTCTAGATAGCTTGTCTAACCTAACTCCTCCATCTACTTACCTTTCACTTATATTTTCGTCTTAGACATTATATGTTTGTAATATACCAGGAATCATCACTAGATATACCTATCTCAGGTATGTGTTGATGCTTCCTAGGATCAACGCCCGCTCGGCCGAGCCTCAAAGAAACAGGAAAGTAAAGATAGTTGTATATCGAATATAAGAGGTTCCCTCTTGAAGACAGCCAGGAATCTGTTGGTAAATCCACTTATGTATGAAGGGAGGGTGTTGAGTCTTGGTCCCTTTACACTTATTGAGTTATATCGTACTGTGCTCATTGCGCCTGTTTTTCATCGGGGTGTGTCTCACCGTCTGCTAGGCCTCTTGTTTTTAGTATGGAGTGGTTTCTTTATGGAGATTTGGGACCAATCCCACTCTATTTTTCCATGTGTAAATATATCTTTTTTGACTAGGTTCCAGCGTTCCCAGTAATTTAGAAGTTCGACTGAATTTATACAGGAAGTGCAGGTTAGAGCTGCAAATTCACCTGCTGTAAATGGGGCTGTTGGGATGCAGTAGTATTCTAACCTAGAGAGAACAAGTGACTTCAACAGTATCATCATCAACTTGGCATCTTTTGTGTTGAAGGTTGTAGATATCTAGCTTATTTTATCCTTGCAGTTGTGATAATGACACTGTAGTGATCCTTAAAAGTGAGGTCTGATATTATCACCTGTGTGTCGTAGCAGACGTAGATAAAAACACAAATCACAGCTTTGTATCACTCTTTCCAGGCGACACAAATATTAGCATGAAAGTTACCTCTGTAGAAAACACAAAAAATCGTAAGAGAATATAAATAAATTCTTCCAGTGGGCTATAGAAAATAGTATGATGCTCATTGGGTACAAATTTCAGCTGCTCAGTTATGGGAAAAATGAACTCAGTAAGAGAATGGTTGGTATACAGAACACAGGAGAGTCACTCTATAGAATGAAAAGAACGTGTAAAAGACCTGTATATAATGCCAACTGACCTGTCTTTTAAAGAAGTTAAACGCTGCAAACACCAGAAAAATGACAGGGTGGATAACGAGAACTTTCCAAACAAAAGAAGAAATATTAATGGTAAAACTATATAAATGACTTGTACCCTTGGAATACTGTTGAGAGAGCAGAGGTGAACACAGTAGTGTTCATCACCAGTATAGAACAAAGAAACCATTTACATTACTGACATCGCCTGAACAAGGTTGGAAATGGTCTCTCTGGAGAGAAGGCGAGAGATACGTGACACTATACACACACAAGATCCTGGAGGGCTTAGTCCCAAACCTTCACTCCACTGTAACAATGTACTGGAGTGAGAGATATGTGACGAAGTGTAAAGTTAACCCAGTGTAAAGCAGGGGCACCGTGGTAACAGTAAGAGAACACTGTATCAACATCTTAGATTGTTCAATATACTAGTGAACTGCAGATATTAAAGACAATGCCGGAATAAGTGCGCAAATACCTCTGCCGAATATTTTAAATATTTTCACTGATATTTAGGCCTAGTTATGAGCCGGGCTGTGGGTCGTTCACCCCCGGAACACTTTTCAGGTGTACCCTACAGATAAGTGCCAGATCAACCAAACTGTGATGGATAAGTGGATCACCAATAGCAACATACAGTCAACTCTCTAATGAATGCCTCTTGTGAACATATGGTCAGTGTTTCATAGCCTGATTGATCAAGCAGGTACATGAGAAGCCTGGCCCAGGGCCGCGATGAACGAGTATGAAAACTCTCGAAATCTGTCACAGGTATATTACAGGTATGCTGGGGTGAGGGATGGGAGGTGTGGGTGGTAAGGGAGCGCCAAGTGTATTGGCTCGGGTTATTCACCTTACACCTCCACCGCTCACTGGCCTCAACGACCTTGTTTTTCTTCATACCCCTCCTCTTTCTCTTCCTTCTCTTCCTCTTCCTCCTCTTCCTCTTCCTCCTCTTCCTCTTCCTATTTTCTTCGCCACTATCACTTATTATTACTGCTGCCACAACATCAAAGTTCATTAACAACTTATCTTTGCGCCTCTCATGTGGTGAAGGCCAGTGAACCGGACCGGAGGTTCCAGCCGCCTAACATTCCACTTCTCGTGGAATCATAAGAGTGTATCTGTTTCATTAATAGTTTCAGGGATGATCGTCCCCGCGGCCATAGGTTCCGGCCTGTCGCCTTCCGTCTCACAACAGTGTATCTGTTTCATTAATAGTTTCAGGGATGATCGTCCCCGCGGCCATAGGTTCCGGCCTGTCGCCTTCCGTCTCACAACAGTGTATCTGTTTCATTAATAGTTTCAGGGATGATCGTCCCCGCGGCCATAGGTTCCGGCCTGTCGCCTTCCGTCTCACAACAGTGTATCTGTTTCATTAATAGTTTCAGGGATGATCGTCCCCGCGGCCATAGGTTCCGGCCTGTCGCCTTCCGTCTCACAACAGTGTATCTGTTTCATTAATAGTTTCAGGGATGATCGTCCCCGCGGCCATAGGTTCCGGCCTGTCGCCTTCCGTCTCACAACAGTGTATCTGTTTCATTAATAGTTTCAGGGATGATCGTCCCCGCGGCCATAGGTTCCGGCCTGTCGCCTTCCGTCTCACAACCTGTCACGAAATGAATGACGAATGAATTTGTATATAAATGACATACAATACCGACAAGATGAAGAATTTAGACACATGTACAAAATCTGGATATCTTTATTTGTAGACGTTTCGCCCTCCAGTGGCTTTATCAATACAAGGACATAATGCCCTTGACTCAAGAAATCGTAATGACACTATTGCAAACAAACCATACCCCCGGCCGGGATTGAACCCGCGGTCATAGTCTCAAAACTCCAGCCCGTCGCGTTAGCCACTAGACCAGCTAGCCACAATAAGATTCATCCAACTAGGTATATTTCTACACCATAGGAAAGTTAGCACAGGCACCTCTGTGACCACAAATGCAAGTTTTTACAGACGAATCTCCAGCTAGCGTGGCCGTGACGAACTCTAGCTCAAGTCCCTTCACTGCCGTCAACATGACTTAAGAAATCGTAATGACACGATTGCAAATAAACCATACCCCCGGCCGGGATTGAACCCGCGGTCATAGAGTCTCAAAACTCCAGCCCTATGGTGTAGAAATATACCTAGTTGGATGAATCTTATTGTGGCTAGCTGGTCTAGTGGCTAACGCGACGGGCTGGAGTTTTGAGACTCTATGACCGCGGGTTCAATCCCGGCCGGGGGTATGGTTGACATAATGCCCTTGTATTGTATTGATAAAATACAAGTATTCCGATTTTGTCATTTCTTATGCTCACAGTCTTGTAATGTGAGTTTGTTTATGTGTAGATAAATGGTTCAGATATATATATATATATATATATATATATATATATATATATATATATATATATATATATATATATATATACTTTGCCATTAGAAAGTCATGTATATGGAAAGAAATTTTGATGGGAGTGGGTAGAGGGGGAATGTATGGATGGGGGGAGGTTAAGGATAGTGGGGCAAAATGAGACGTTTGTGTTTGGTATGTGACTTTCTCTTAGTGGTATTGGAGGAGGGGGGGAGTAGTTATGGACGTGTGGTAGTGGTAGTAAGAGGGGGTAGTTGGTAAGCTGGGGGGGTATTGTAGTGGTGGAGATAATGCTTCCCTTATGTTACCCTCGCTTGTCTCCCTCGCTTGTCTCCCTCGCTTGTCTCCCTCGCTTGTCTCCCTCGCTTGTCTCCCTCGCTTGTCTCCCTCGCTTGTCTCCCTTAACAGTCTCCCTCACCTGGACTTTCTTTGGAAACATGCGGATATTTGCGGCCTTGTCTCCCCCACACCCCCACCATTGTGGCGGTATCCCCAACACCCTCACCGTAGGTGTGGTGTCTCCCACACCCCCACCATATGGGTGATGTCCCTCACCCCCACCACCTATGGAGGGGTATCTCCAGGACTCGTGGCTGTCATCACTTGAAATATTAACACCATACTATGTAATAATGACGAACAAGCGATACAAGATGCAAAACAACCACGGGGGGCTCTAGGCCTTTCGTGTTACAATCACCACATCTTCAGAAGCTTGCAATGTTGTAGAAATGAGTAGGAAGTCGAGGTAGATTCTTTCAAGGGAACGACTGTAGCTAGAATGAGATGGTGTCAGGCAGACTGAGTGTCTGCTTGAGAGTCTGCCTGGAGTGGTGATGACACAGACAAAGGGTGGTGATGATACAGACACAGAATGGTGATGACCCAGACACAGGGTGGTGATGACACAGAATGGTGATGACGCAGACAGGGTGTTGATAGCACAGAGTGGTGATGACGCAGACACAGGTTGATGATGACACAGACACAGGGTAGTGATGATACAGGCACAGGGTGGTGATGACACAAACACAGGGTGGTGATGACACAAAATGGTGATGACGCAGACACAGGGTGATGATGACACAGACACAGGGTAGTGATGACACACAGGGTAGTGATGACACAAACACAGGGTAGTGATGACGCAGACACAGGGTAGTGATGACACAGACACAGGGTAGTGATGACAGACACAGGGTAGTGATGACGCAGACACAGGGTAGTGATGACACAGACACAGGGTAGTGATGATGCAGACACAGGGTAGTGATGACACAGACACAGGGTAGTGATGACACAGACACAGGGTAGTGATGACACAGACACAAGGTAGTGATGACGCAGACACAGGGTAGTGATGATGCAGACACAGGGTAATGATGACACAGACACAGGGTAGTGATGACACAGACACAGGGTAGTGATGATGCAGACACAGGGTAATGATGACACAGACACAGGGTAGTGATGACGCAGACACAGGGTAGTGATGATGCAGACACAGGGTAATGATGACACAGACACAGGGTAGTGATGACACAGACACAAGGTAGTGATGACGCAGACACAGGGTAGTGATGATGCAGACACAGGGTAATGATGACACAGACACAGGCTAGTGATGACACAGACACAGGGTAATGATGACACAGACACAGGCTAGTGATGACACAGACACAGGGTAATGATGACACAGACACAGGGTAATGATGACACAGACACAGGGTAGTGATGACGCAGACACAGGGTAGTGATGACACAGACACAGGATGGTGATGACACAGACACAGGGTAATGATGACACAGACACAGGGTAATGATGACACAGACACAGGGTAGTGATGACGCAGACACAGGGTAGTGATGACACAGACACAGGATGGTGATGACACAGACACAGGGTGGTGATGACACACACACATGATAGCGATGGCACACAATGGTGATGATACAGACACAGGATGGTGATGACACAGACACAGGATGGTGATGACACAGAATGGTGATGATACAGACACAGGATTGTGATGACACAGAATGGTGATGATACAGACACAGGATGGTGATGACACAGAATGGTGTTGATACAGACACAGGATGTTGATGACACAGAATGGTGACGACGCAAACACAGGATGGTGATGACACAGAATGGTGATGATACAGACACAGGGTAGTGATGATACAGACACAAGGTGGTGATGACACAGACACAGGATGGTGATGACACAGAATGGTGACGACGCAGATACAGGGTGGTGATGACACAGACACAGGGTGGTGATGACACACACGCAGGATGGTGATGACACAGAATGATGATGATGCAGGCACAGGGTGGTGATGACACAGAATGGTGATGACGCAGACACAGGGTTGTGATGACACAGACACAGGATGGTGATGACACAGACACAGGGTAGTGATGGCACACACAGGCTGATGATGACACAGACACAGGGTAGTGATGGCACACACAGGCTGGTGATGACACAGACACAGGATGGTGATGACGCAGACACCGGGTAGTGATGACACAGACACAGGGTGGTGATGACACAGATACAGGATGGTGATGACACAGACACAGGGTAGTGATGGCACACACAGGATGGTGATGACGCAGACACCGGGTAGTGATGACACAGACACAGGGTGGTGATGACACAGATACAGGATGGTGATGACACAGACACAGGGTAGTGATGGCACACACAGGATGGTGCTGACGCAGACACAGGGTAGTGATGGCACACACAGGCTGGTGATGACACAGACACAGGATGGTGATGACGCAGACACCGGGTAGTGATGACACAGACACAGGGTGGTGATGACACAGATACAGGATGGTGATGACACAGACACAGGGTAGTGATGGCACACACAGGATGGTGATGACGCAGACACCGGGTAGTGATGACACAGACACAGGGTGGTGATGACACAGATACAGGATGGTGATGACACAGACACAGGGTAGTGATGGCACACACAGGATGGTGCTGACGCAGACACAGGGTAGTGATGGCACACACAGGATGGTGCTGACGCAGACACCGGGTAGTGATGACACAGACACAGGGTGGTGATGACACAGATACAGGATGGTGATGACACAGACACAGGGTAGTGATGGCACACACAGGATGGTGATGACGCAGACACCGGGTAGTGATGACAGACACAGGGTGGTGATGCCACACACATGGTGATGATGACACAGACACAGGAAGGTGATGACACACACATGGTGATGATGACACATACGCAGGATGGTGATGACACAGACACAGGATGGTGATGACACACATGGTGGTGATGACAGACACAGGAAGGTGATGACACACACACAGGGTGGTAATGACACAGACGCAGGGTAGTGATGACAGACACAGGGTGATAACAGACGCAGGGTGGTGAAGGTGACCTTCCACAGAGGTGCTCAACTTTCCCCTAGGTAGAGAGGAAGAGGGGAGAGGGGAAGGAGACTAAAGAGAAGGAGCAAGGTATGGAGTAGGGAAGGAAGGCGGGAGGGAGGTAGAGGGGGATAACCTGGTCATGGGATCAACATTCCTACCAGTCTTCTCCCCCCCTCCCCACATCTCACCCCCACACAGCTGGTGAGTACACTGCGCGCGCGCGCACACACACACACACACACACACACACACACACACACACACACACACACACACACACACACACACACACACACACACACACACACAGGGACTTAATGCACATATACACACACACAGGTTTGGTACACAAATGCGGATGGAATAATGAATAAACATGAGGAGTGGAATGAAAGAATCAGTGAAAAATCCCCAGACATCATAGCAGTCACAGAAACAAAACTCGCTGAGATAATAACAGACACAATCTTCCCAACAGGATATCAGATCCTGAGGAAAGATAGAAGGAGTAGAGGGGGAGGAGGGGTTGCACTGCTCATAAAACACCAATGGGGATTTGAGGAAATGGAAGGCATGGACATGATTGGAGAAAGAGACTACATTGTAGGTACAATTCAGTCCGGAGAACATAAAGTAGTCATTGGAGTGATGTATAACCCACCACAGAACTGCAGGAGGCCAAGAGAGGAGTACGAAGAAAACAACAGGGTGATGGTGGACACACTGGCTGAGGTGGCAAGAAGAGCTCACTCGAGCAGAGCAAAGTTACTGGTAATGGGCGATTTCAACCACAGGGAGATCGACTGGGAAAACCTGGAGCCACATGGGGGTCCCGAAACATGGAGAGCAAAGATGATGGATGTGGTACTTGAAAACCTCATGCATCAACATGTCAGGGACACAACCAGAGAGAGAGGGGAGGATGAGCCAGCAAGACTGGATCTTGTGTTCACCCTGAGCAGTTCAGACATCGAGGACATCACTTACGAGAGGCCCCTTGGAGCTAGCGATCATGTGGTTCTGAGTTTTGACTATATAGTAGAGTTACAAGTGGAGAAGGTAACAGGAACTGAAGGGGACAGGCCAAACTATAAAAGGGGGGACTACACAGGTATGAGAAACTTCCTGCAGGAGGTTCAGTGGGACAGAGAAATGGTAGGAAAATCAGTAAACGAGATGATGGAATATGTGGCAACAAAGTGCAAGGAGGCAGAGGAAAGTTTTGTTCCCAAGGGAAACAGAAATAATAGGAAGACCAAGACGAGTCCTTGGTTTACCCGAAGGTGTAGGGAGGCAAAAGCTAAGTGCAACAGAGAATGGAAAAGGTACAGGAGGCATAGGACCCAGGAAAACAAGGAGATTAGTAGAAGAGCCAGAAACGAGTATGCGCAGATAAGGAGGGAGGCCCAGAGACAGTATGAAAACGACATAGCATCGAAAGTCAAATCTGACCCGAAACTGCTGTATAGCCACATTAGGAAGAAGACAACAGTCAAGGACCAGGTGATAAGGCTGAGGAAAGAAGGTGGGGAACTCACAAGAAACGATCAAGAGGTATGTGAGGAGCTCAACACGAGATTTAAGGAAGTATTTACAGTAGAGACAGGAAGGACTCTGGGGGGACAGACCAGATGGGGACACCAACAAGGAATACACCAACAAGTGTTGGACGACATACATACAGATGAGGAGGAGGTGAAGAAACTGCTAAGGGACATCGATACCTCAAAGGCAATGGGACCGGACAACATCTCTCCATGGGTCCTTAGAGAGGGAGCAGATATGTTGTGCGTACCACTTACCACAATCTTCAACACATCCCTGGAAACTGGGCAACTACCTGAGGTATGGAAGACAGCAAATGTAGTTCCCATTTTCAAAAAAGGAGACAGAAAAGAGGCACTAAACTATAGACCTGTGTCATTGACGTGTATAGTATGCAAAATTATGGAGAAGATTATCAGGAGGAGAGTGGTGGAGCACCTGGAACGGAACAGGAGTATAAATGCCAACCAGCACGGATTCACGGAAGGCAAATCCTGTGTCACAAACCTTCTGGAGTTTTATGATAAAATAACAGAAGTAAGACAAGAGAGAGAGGGGTGGGTTGATTGCATCTTCTTGGACTGCAAGAAGGCCTTTGACACAGTTCCTCACAAGAGATTAGTGCAGAAGCTAGAGCATCAGGCGCATATAACAGGAAGGGCACTGCAATGGATCAGAGAATACCTGACAGGGAGGCAACAACGAGTCATGGTACGTAATGATGTATCACAGTGGGCACCTGTGACGAGCGGGGTCCCACAGGGGTCGGTCCTAGGACCAGTGCTATTTTTGGTATATGTGAACGACATGACGGAAGGGTTAGACTCAGAAGTGTCCCTGTTTGCAGATGATGTGAAGTTAATGAGGAGAATTAAATCTGATGAGGACCAGGCAGGACTTCAAAGAGACCTGGACAGACTGGACACCTGGTCCAGCAAATGGCTTCTCGAATTTAATCCTGCCAAATGCAAAGTCATGAAGATAGGGGAAGGGCACAGAAGACCACAGACAGAGTATAGGCTAGGTGGCCAAAGACTGCAAACCTCACTCAAGGAGAAAGATCTTGGGGTGAGTATAACACCGAGCATGTCTCCGGAAGCACACATCAATCAGATAACTGCTGCAGCATATGGGCGCCTGGCAAACCTGAGAACAGCATTCCGACACCTTAGTAAGGAATCATTCAAGACACTGTACACCGTGTATGTCAGGCCCATACTGGAATATGCAGCACCTGTTTGGAACCCGCACTTGATAAAGCACGTCAAGAAACTAGAGAAAGTACAAAGGTTTGCAACAAGGTTAGTTCCAGAGCTAAGGGGAATGTCCTATGAAGAAAGATTAAGGGAAATCGGCCTGACGACACTGGAGGACAGGAGGGTCAGGGGAGACATGATAACGACATATAAAATACTGCGTGGAATAGACAAGGTGGACAAGGACAGGATGTTCCAGGGAGGGGACACAGAAACAAGAGGCCACAATTGGAAGTTGAAGACACAAATGAGTCAGAGAGATAGTAGGAAGTATTTCTTCAGTCATAGAGTTGTAAGGCAGTGGAATAGCCTAGAAAATGACGTAGTGGAGGCAGGAACCATACACAGTTTTAAGACGAGGTTTGATAAAGCTCATGGAGCGGGGAGAGAGAGGGTCTAGTAGCAACCGGTGAAGAGGCGGGGCCAGGAGCTAGGACTCGACCCCTGCAACCACAAATAGGTGAGTACAAATAGGTGAGTACACACACACACACACACACACTCACGCACACACAATATTTCTTCAGTCATAGAGTTGTCAGGAAGTGGAATAGTCTAGCAAGTGACGTAGTGGAGGCAGGAATCATACATAGCTTTAAGACGAGGTTTGATAAAGCTCATGGAGCAGGGAATGAGAGGACCTAGTAGCAATCAGTGAAGAGGCGGGGCCAGGAGATATGAATTGACCCCTGCAACCACAAATAGGTGAGTACACACATACACAGGTATCACAGTGGGCACCTGTGGCAAGTGGGGTCCCACAGGGGTCGGTCCTAGGACCAGTGCTATTTTTGGCTTATGTGAATGACATGATGGAAGGGATAGACTCAGAAGTGTCCCTGTTAGCAGATGATGTGAAGTTAATGAGGAGAATTAAATCAGATGAGGATCAGGCAGGACTTCAAAAGACCTGGACAGGCTGGACACCTGGTCCAGCAACTGGCTTCTCGAATTAAACCCTGCCAAATGCAAAGTCATGAAGATCGGAGAAGGACAAAGAAGGCCGCAGACGGAGTATAGGCTATGTGGCCAAAGACTGCAAACCTCGCTCAAGGAGAAAGATCTTGGGGTGACCATAACACCGAGCATGTCTCCAAAGGCACACATCAACCAGATAACTGCTTCAGCATATGGGCGCCTGGCAAACCTGAGAATAGAGTTCCGATATCTAAGTAAGGAATCGTTCAAGACACTGTACACTGTGTACATCAGGCCCATACTGGAGTATGCAGCACCAGTTTGGAACCCACACCTGGTCAAGCACGTCAAGAAATTAGTGAAAGTGCAAAGGTTTGCAGCAAGGCTAGTTCCGGAGCTCAGGGGTGTGTCCTACGAAGAAAGGTTGAGGGAAATCGGACTGACGACATTGGAGGACAGGAGGGTCAGGGAAGACATGATAACGACATACAAAATACTGTGTGGAATAGATAAGGTGGACAGAGACAGGTTGTTCCAGAGAGGGGACAAAGAAACAAGGGGTCACAATTGGAAGCTGAAGACTCAGACGAGTCAGAGGGATGTTAGGAAGTATTTCTTCAGTCATAGAGTCGTCAGGAAGTGGAATAGCCTAGCAAGTGATGTAGTGGAGGCAGGAACCATACATAGCTTTAAGACGCGGTATGACAAAGCTCAGGAAGCAGAGAGAGACGACCTAGTAGCGATCAGTGAAGAGGCGGTGCCAGGAGCTGAGTATCGACCCCTGCAACTACAATTAGGTGAGTACACACACCTATTGGAATTCCGTGACAAGGTAACAGAAGTAAGACGAGAGAGAGAGAGGGATGGGTAGACTGCATCTTCTTGGACTGTAAGAAAGCTTTTGACACAGTACCACACAAGAGACTGGTTGAAAAGCTAGAGGAACAGGCAGGAATAGCAGGGAAAGTACTGCAATGGATCAGGGAATACCTGACGCGGTGTCAGGGTGGGTTCATTTTGTCGAGTTGAGTTCCGCAAGGGTTAGTCATAGGTCCGGTGCTGTTTCTTGTGTATGTGAATGACATGACAGAAGGGATAGAGTCAGAGATGTCCCTGTTCGCAGATAATGTGAAGCTAATGAGAAGAATACAAGCGGACGAGGATCAGGTAAGACTACAAGAGTATCTGGACAGGCTGTAAGCCTGGTCCGTCAATGGGTCCGGCAGTTTAACCCCAGCAAGTGCAAAGTTATGAAGCTTGGGGAGGGACAAAGAACACCACAGACGGAATACGACCTAAGAGGTCAGAGGCTGCAAAACCCACTCAAGGAAAAGGATTTGGGGTGAGCATCATACAGAGCACATCTCCTGAGGCGCATATCAACCAAATAACTTCTGCGGCATATGGGCGCCAGACAAACCTGAGAATAGCGTTTCGACATCTAAGGAGTCATTCACGACACTACACAGTGTACGTCAGGCCCATATTGGAGTATGCAGCACCAGTATGGAACCCACACCTGGTCAAACACATCAAGAAATTAGTGAAAGTGAAAAGGTTTGCAACAAGACTAGTCCTGGAGCTGAGGGGTTTGTCCTACGAGGACAGGCTAAGGGAACTCAACCTGACAACATTGGAAGACAGGAGGGATACGAGGGACATGACAACGACATATATAATACTGAGAGAAATTGACAAGGTGGATAAGAACAAAATGTTTCAGAGTTATGACACAGCAACAAGGGGTCACAACTGAAAGTTGAAAACCCAGATGAGTCACAGGGATGTTAGGAAATACTTCTTCAGTTGTCAGGAAGTGGAACAGTCTGGAGAGTGATGTAGCGGAGGCAGGATCCATACATAGCTTTAAGAAGAGGTATGATGAAACTCACGGAGCAGGGAAAGAGTGGACCTAGTAGCAACCGGTAAAGAGGCGGGACCAGGAGCTATGAATCAACCCCTGTAATCACAGTTAGGTGAGTACACACACACACACATATACATTAATACGCACATCAGCTATCACCGAAGAGAGCGAGGTCAGGAGCTAAGATTCGACCCCTGCAACCACAGATAGGTGAGTACACATACGCATCAATCAATGAACCCCCCCCCCCCAAGATAAAAGGCTGGGCGAGGAGCTGCCACTCCAAAGAAATTTAGACTTATAATAAGTATAGGGTGGGCCGCGGGGGCCCATGATCCCTGGAATCATGAACACCCAAACTGAGAAACAGAAATGAAAGGCATACACAGTTACTTTGATTTTATTTAATGTAATGCAGAGTTTCGAAGATCCCATACATAACTTCCTGCAAATCCAGAATCAGCTGGGTTATTATGACTGTGGGATTGTAGGCTGCGGTTGTAGAACAAACCTGGAAACCCAGCATAGGTTATCAGAAACACAAGTTCTTTCAGAGTGGTGTTGTACCTGGTCACGCAACACACCAGCACCACCACAGTGGCCCGTGGCTTGGTGCCAAAAGCTCTCGCTTCACGTGGTGAGGCGTCCGGGTTTGATTCCCGGCGAGGGTGGAAACATTTGGGTGTGTTTCCTTACATTTGTTGTCCTTGTTCACTCATTAGTTAAAATAGGTACCTGGGTATTAGTGAACTGGTGTGGGTCGCATCCTGGGACAAAATTGACCTATACACAAATAACCCGCACATAAAAGAGAGAAGCTTACGACGACGTTTCGGTCCGACTTGGACCATTGACAAAGTCACACTAACCAGAGGTGGAGCAGGACGGCTATATATAGGCAGGAAGAGGTGGTGGTAGTAGTAGTAGTAGTAGTAGTAGTAGTACAAGAGTTGTATATAATACCGACAAGATGAAATTAAGACACATGCACAACACCCGGGCATCCCCATCATAGACGTTTCGCCATCACAGCCAGCCACTGGCTGGCTGTGATGGTAGCGCAAGAGCATATGGATACACAATAGGCCTAGGAACTAGGCCTCAAAAGGATTAACAGAGTTGCATCTGGATATATATCTTTTATCTTTTACAGGCAAATTTAGGTATTAATTTCATTAATAAGATAACTTGACATGTCAGATACTGTATATATTCCTTATTAAGGGGACAAATAATAACATGGTGTTTAAGATAATGACTTTAAAAACGAAATTGCTAAAAGCAAAATAGTTCCTCACGTCAGTTCCTGGTCATCTGGGCCGTGGAGCCTACCATGGATTGCGTGCCATCAGCAGTAACAGCCTAGTTCATCAAGCAAGGAACCTAGAAAATTGTTCTAGTATCAGGAAGCGGCGGGGGGGGGGTGCACTTAGGCAAAATAAGGCAAAGCAACCTTTGTACCATTCACCCGCGTCATTTTGTACATTACCTGGGTTAGTACACGTCTACGTCAGTCACACTAGAATGTAGTCTCTCTGACGCACAAACGTTCACTTACCACTCAGCATCGATCACCTTTTTTGTTTTTCGTACGTCACTCAGTGACCCAAATTCACCCACAGCCGCGAGTATTAACTATCATGAAAAATATTATACAATGTTAAGATAATAACACTTATAAATGAAAATGTAACATATCCATTTATATATATATATATATATATATATATATATATAGAGAGAGAGAGAGAGAGAGAGAGAGAGAGAGAGAGAGAGAGAGAGAGAGAGAGAGAGAGAGAGAGAGAGAGAGAGAGAGAGAGAGGAGGTTGATATTCTCATGAATTATATTATTCTTATTATTATTATTGCTATGATTATTATTATTATTATTGTTCTTGTTATTAACGATGATGATGTGTGTAAGACAGTTTTCTTTTCTTCAGGTGACTGCTGTTAGGATGTAAGGTGACGGGATAAGGTGAGTCAGGTACCACCTACATATCATTTTTGCTACTCGGGTAGTTTCATGTACCCTCTCATACCCCTGACAGGTACTCTCTCATACTCTACCAGGTACCCTCTCATACCCTTGACAGGTACCCTCTCATACTCTACCAGGTACCCTCTCATACCCCTGACAGGTACCCTCTCATACTCTACCAGGTACCCTCTCATACTCTACCAGGTACGTACCTAACAACTTGTCGGTATTTTATACCATTTTAATGTTCACTCTGTCAGACACTGCAACACAAGGGTATCTTGGTACAGACCTGAAATCAACTTGGACAACTTCTACTAGTGAGAATGGCTGGATTTGAGAGGGACCTGACCTCCCAACGACTTCATTCTTACCTTTACTAGTGACCTACATCTCACCTCTTGGCGGTATATAAGGCTCCATCCTGTCACTTCAACTCCATATTGTTTCAGACTATGGAACAATACTCTTCTCCAGACTGAGGGACTGACCACCTCAAAACTTTAAGGGTGATGGACTGATTACATCGTCTTCAAGTATCTTCTGCTTCTATCAACTTTTCTGTACTCGACTGAAGAAGCCTACTGTGTAGGCGAAACGTTTCGAAATAAAGATACTATTGCATATGTGTCTTACCTAACATCTACCAGGTACCCTCTCATACTCTACCAGGTAGCCTCTCATACTCTACCAGGTACCCTCTCATACCTCTGACAGGTGCCACCTCTCATACTCTACCAGGTACCCTCTCATACTCTACCAGGTACCCTCTCATACCTCTGACAGGTACCCTCTCATAATCTACCAGGTACCCTCTCATACTCTACCAGGTACCCTCTCATACCTCTGACAGATACCCTCTCATACTCTACCAGGTACCCTCATACTCTACCAGGTACCCTCTCATACCTCTGACAGGTACCCTCTCATACTCTACCAGGTACCCTCTCATACTCTACCAGGTAGCCTCTCATACTCTACCAGGTACCCTCTCATACCTCTGACAGGTGCCCTCTCATACTCTACCAGGTACCCTCTCATACTCTACCAGGTACCCTCTCATACCTCTGACAGGTACCCTCTCATACTCTACCAGGTACCCTCTCATACTCTACCAGGTACCCTCTCATACCTCTGACAGATACCCTCTCATACTCTACCAGGTACCCTCATACTCTACCAGGTACCCTCTCATACCTCTGACAGGTGCCCTCTCATACTCTACCAGGTACCCTCTCATACTCTACCAGGTAGCCTCTCATACTCTACCAGGTACCCTCTCATACCTCTGACAGGTGCCCTCTCATACTCTACCAGGTACCCTCTCATACTCTACCAGGTACCCTCTCATACCTCTGACAGGTACCCTCTCATACTCTACCAGGTACCCTCTCATACTCTACCAGGTACCCTCTCATACCTCTGACAGGTACCCTCTCATACTCTACCAGGTACCCTCTCATACTCTACCAGGTACCCTCTTATACTCTACCAGGTACCCTCTCATACTCTACCAGGTACCCTCTCATACCCCTGGCAGGTACCCTCTCTTACTCTACCAGGTACCATCTCATACCCCTGGCAGGTACCTTCTCATACTCTACCAAGTACCCTCTCATACCTGACAGGTACCCTCTCATACCTCTGACAGGTACCCTCTCATACTCTACCAGGTACCCTCTCATACTCTACCAGGTACCCTCTCATACTCTACCAGGTACTCTCTCATACTTTACCAGGCACCCTCTCATACTCTACCAGGTACCCTCTCATACTCTACCAGGTACCCTCTCATACTCTACCAGGTACCCTCTCATACTCTACCAGGTAGCCTCTCATACTCTACCAGGTACCCTCTCATACCTCTAACAGATAACCTCTCATTCTCTACCAGGTACCCTCTCATACTCTACCAGGTAGCCTCTCATATTCTACCAGGTACCCTCTCATACCTCTGACAGGTACCCTCTCATACTCTACCAGGTACCCTCTCATACTCTACCAGGTATACCTCTGACAGGTACCCTCTCATACTCTACCAGGTACCTTCTCATACTCTACCAAGTACCCTCTCATACCTCTGACAGGTACCCTTTCATACTCTACCAGGTACCTTCTCTTACTCTACCAGGTACCCTCTCATACCCCTGACAGGTACCCTCTCATACTCTACCAGGTACCCTCTCATACTCTACCAGGTACCCTCTCATACCTCTGGCAGGTAACCTTCTCATTCTCTACCAGGTACCCTCTCATACTCTACCAGGTAGCCCTCTCATACTCTACCAGGTACCCTCTCATACCTGACAGGTACCCTCTCATACCTCTGACAGGTACCCTCTCATACTCTACCAGGTACCCTCTCATACCTCTGACAGGTACCCTCTCATACTCTACCAGGTACCCTCTCATACTCTACCAGGTACCCTCTCATACCTCTGACAGGTACCCTTTCATACTCTACCAGGTACCCTCTCTTACTCTACCAGGTACCCTCTCATACCCCTGACAGGTACCCTCTCATAGTCTACCAGGTACCCTCTCTTACTCTACCAGGTACCCTCTCATGCTGTACCAGGTACCCTCTCATACTCTACCAGGTACCCTCTCATACTCTACCAGGTACCCTCTCATACTCCACCAGGTACCATCTCATACCTCTGACAGGTACCCTCTCATACCTCTGACAGGTACCCTCTCATACTCTACCAGGTGCACTCTCATACTCTACCAGGTACCCTCTCATACTTTACCAGGTACCCTCTCATACTCTACCAGGTACCCTCTCATACTCTACCAGGTACCCTCTCATACTCTACCAGGTACCCTCTCATACTCTACCAGGTACCCTCTCATACTCTACCAGGTACCCTCTCATACTCTACCAGGTACCCTCTCATACTCTACCAGGTACCCTCTCATACCTCTAACAGATAACCTCTCATTCTCTACCAGGTACCCTCTCATACTCTACCAGGTAGCCTCTCATACTCTACCAGGTACCCTCTCATACCTCTGACAGGTACCCTCTCATACTCTACCAGGTACCCTCTCATACTCTACCAGGTGCCCTCTCATACCTCTGACAGGTACCCTCTCATACTCTACCAGGTACCCTCTCATACTCTACCAGGTACCCTCTCATACCTCTGACAGGTACCCTTTCATACTCTACCAGGTACCCTCTCTTACTCTACCAGGTACCCTCTCATAGTCTACCAGGTACCCTCTCTTACTCTACCAGGTACCCTCTCATGCTGTACCAGGTACCCTCATACTCTACCAGGTACCCTCTCATACTCTACCAGGTACCCTCTCATACTCCACCAGGTACCATCTCATACCTCTGACAGGTACCCTCTCATACCTCTGACAGGTACCCTCTCACTCTACCAGGTGCACTCTCATACTCTACCAGGTACCCTCTCATACTTTACCAGGTACCCTCTCATACTCTACCAGGTACCCTCTCATACTCTACCAGGTACCCTCTCATACTCTACCAGGTACCCTCTCATACTCTACCAGGTACCCTCTCATACTCTACCAGGTACCCTCTCATACTCTACCAGGTACCCTCTCATACTTTACCAGGTACCCTCATACTCTACCAGGTACCCTCATACTCTGCCAGGTACTGTCTCATACTTTACCAGGTACCCTCTCATACTCTACCAGGTACCCTCTCATACCTCTGACAGGTACCCTCTCATACCTCTGACAGGTACCCTCTCATACCTCTGACAGGTACCCTCTCATACCTCTGACAGGTACCCTCTCATACCTCTGACAGGTACCCTCTCATACCTGACAGGTACCCTCTCATACCTGTGACAGGTATCCTGTCTTAATATTTCTTACGGTTATTTAAGGTGTTAGTCTGGCCTACACTCCAGATATTATTATTATTATTGTTATTATTATTATTATTATTATCATTATTATTATTGCTTTATTATTATTATTATTGCTTTATTATTATTATTATTATTGTTATTATTATTATTATTATTATTATTATTATTATTATTATTATTATTTTATTGCTATAGTTATTGGTAATGTTATTATTGTTAGTTACATTACTGTTGTTGTTTTATTTTTGTTATTTTTTATGTTATTGTTGATATTTTTATTTTTGTTGTTGTTGTGTATGTAATTGCTGTGATTATTATTATTATTATTATTATTATTATTATTATTATTATTATTATTATTATTATTATGTTAAGTTAACATTGCTCTACTAACTCAGGTATTAAGAGTGACACATAAAAGAATGAGGCTTCTCACACGTAACACAGCCTACTACACTGGTGTTCTTACTAGGTTAATGAGGTTTCAAGCCTGTCGACTGTTATTAAGGTTGAATGTCACCTGTTCACCAACAGTCAAGAATAATATCTGAAAAATGGATTAAACTCTTGAGTGTATATAGAGTGAGAGAGATATACGTGACTTGGTGTATGTATCTGTATACTGGTGTTGTAGCCGTGTGTCTGCAGCTGTGTGAGGCTAGTCAAACCTAGTCCATGTTGGAAAATGTTCATTTTGAACTGTTCAACATCTGTGTTTGTACTCATCTATTTGTGGTTGCAGGAGTCGATTCATAGCTCCCGGCCCTGTGTGTGTGTGTGTGTGTGTGTGTGTGTGTGTGTGTGTGTGTGTGTGTGTGTGTGTGTGTGTGTGTGTGTGTGTGTGCGTGCGTGCGCGTTCTGCTTGTTTGTCGTGGATACGCGGAAAGTACGACTAGATATATAGACAAGGAGACAACAGACTGACAGACACAGCAGACTACGTGCAGACACCAGCATCTCTCCCGGCACTGTCAACACTCCAGGAATATACATCTCTCCCACACACATACACACACTCTCTCTCTCTCTCTCTCTCTCTCTCTCTCTCTCTCTCTCTCTCTCTCTCTCTCTCTCTCTCTCTCTCTCTCAGTTTAAGCCACGCCGCTACCTGTGACTAATTGTTCTAGGGATGAAGCTAATGTATACGCTCTTAATATTAAATATCATGAAAGACCTGGATGTTATTGTGGTCCATGGTTGCTGTGTAGCCTGGAGGTTACTGCCTCTCTGGAGGCTTCCTGGAGGTTACTGCCTCTCTGGAGGCCCCCCGGAGGTTACTGCCTCTCTGGAGGCCCCCTGGAGGTTACTGCCTCTCTGGAGGCCCCCCGGAGGTTACTGCCTCTCTGGAGGCCCCCCGGAGGTTACTGCCTCTCTCGAGGCCCCCTGGAGGTTACTGCCTCTCTGGAGGCCCCCCGGAGGTTACTGCCTCTCTGGAGGCCCCCCGGAGGTTACTGCCTCTCTCGAGGCCCCCCGGAGGTTACTGCCTCTCTGGAGGCCCCCTGGAGGTTGCTGCCTCTCTGGAGGCCTCCTGGAGGTTACTGCCTCTCTGGAGGCCCCCTGGAGGTTACTGGCTCTCTGGAGGCTTCCTGGAGATTACTGGCTCTCTGGAGGCCTCCTGGAGGTTACTGGCTCTCTGGAGGCCCCCTGGAGGTTACTGGCTCTCTGGAGGCTTCCTGGAGGTTACTGGCTCTCTGGAGGCCTCCTGGAGGTTACTGGCTCTCTGGAGGCTTCCTGGAGGTTACTGGCTCTCTGGAGGCTTCCTGGAGGTTACTGGCTCTCTGGAGGCCTCTTAGAGGTTACTAGCTCTCTGGAGGCCTCCTGGTGGTTACTGGCTCTCTGGAGGCCTCCTGGAGGTTACTGGCTCTCATGAGGCCTCCTGGAAGTTACTGGCTCTCAGGAGGCCTCGTGGAGGTTACGGGCTCTCAGGAGGTCTCCTGGAGGTTACTGGCTCTCTGGAGGTCTCCTGGAGGCACTGCGTAGCCTTGGCTCGCCTTTCTGATAGGGTAGGGGGAGTCCCTGGGCATGGTGGAGAGGGAAGGGGGATAGTCCCTGGGCATGGTGGAGTTGGGAGGGGGCTTGTCCCTGGGCCTGGAGAGGGGAGGGGGCTAATCCCTGGGCCTGGAGAGGGGAGGGGGCTAATCCCTGGGCATGGTGGATTAGGGGAGGAGCTAGTCCCTGGGCATGGTTGAGAGGGGAGGGGCTTGTCCCTGGGCATGGTGGATTAGGGGAGGGGCTAGTCCCTGGACATGATGAATTAGATGAGGGACTAGTCCCTGGGCATGGTAGACAGGGGATGGGCTAGTCCTTGGGCATTGATTAGGGGAGAGGGGGGGTGCCTGGACAAAGATCACGACAGCCAGGAAGATGACGGGGTGGGTATTTAGAACTTTCAAAACAAGGGAAATAATGGCAGTGGTGACACTCTTCAAGTCGCTAGTGCTCCCTCACTTAGAATATTGCTTAGTGTTGACGGCCCCGTTCAAAGCAGGAGAAATATCAGAGCTGGAACAAATACAGAGATCGTTTACGGCTCACATTGAGCCAGTAAAGCACCTAAATTACTGGGAACGCCTGCAAGTCTTGAACATGTATTCATTGGAGCGGAGGAGAGATACATAATATATACCTGGAAAGTACTCGAAGGCCTGGTCCCAAATCTGTACACTGCCTTAACAACATACTGGAGTGAGAGGAAGTGTAAAATAAACCCAGTGAGGAGCAAGGGTGCGGTGGGGACAATAAGGGAACACTGTATCAACATCCGGGGTCCCAGATTATTCAACATCTTACCAGAAGATATCAGAAACACTGCTGGAACAAGTGTAGAAGCCTTCAAGAGGAAACTGGACAAGGCTGTGATGGATGATCTGGCACCAGATCATCCATCACAGCCTGGATGATCTGGTGCCAGATCATCCAGGCTGTGATGGATATGTGGGGCAGCGGGCATCCAGCAGCAACAGCCTAGTTGACCAGGCAAGCATCAGACGAGCCTGTCCCATGGCCGGGCTCCGAGAGTAGTGAAACTCTTGAAGCTTCAAAGGTATATCAATGGTAAAGGAGGGAAGAGGAGGGTACCTGGGCATGGTGGATTAGGGGAGAGGGGGGGTGCCTGGGCAGTTACATAGAGGGAGGTGGTGATGGTAGGGGGGGGGGGAGAGCTGGAGCCCTTCCAAGTTTGGCGGACCTTGGAATACTTCTAACTGGAAGATACTTGAGCCCACATTCCTCACTCAGTCTCTCTCTCTCTCTCTCTCTCTCTCTCTCTCTCTCTCTCTCTCTCTCTCTCTCTCTCTCTCTCTCTCTCTCTCAGGTTATGAGTCCCTTAAGTAATCTAAGTTAAGTTTCTCTTGTCCTGCCTCAACGCGTTAAACACTTTCGCCTTAATATCGTTATTATATTTCATATGAAGTATATTTAGTGATGTCCCTATTGTATTTAATGTGAAATATATTTAGTGATGTGTTTATTATGGTTAATTTATTAATGTAAATAGATTTTAATATTTTTTCAGCCTTTTATAATGGGCGATATTTCCACTTTGATATAGTTTGGTAAAGCTCTACGTAAGTCCAGGTTTAGCGCTTCTTTTTGATTATTATAATATTCTGCGTAAGTCGAACCATCGACTTTAGGCCGAAATGTCACCGTATATAAGTAGAAAGGACGGCCAAGTTAAGTAAAAGGACACATGTGCAACTAATGCGACATTTTATTGTGGCAACGTTTCGCTCTCCAGGAGGTTTTTCAAGCCGTTACAAACATGGGCCAAGTTAGGAGGAGCCGTCGCCTTTATATTCATTGGGGATACTATTGTACCTATCTGGAGTCTACCTGGAGGGTATTCCGGGGATCAACGCCCCCGCGGCCCGGTGGATCAGGACCTGATCAACGAGGCTGTTGCTGCTGACCGTAAGTAATCCAACATACGAACAACAGCCCGGCTGATCCGGTACTGACTTTATGTATCTGTCCAGCTCCCACTTGAAGACAACCAGGGGGCTGTTGGTAACTTCCCTTATGACTGGTGGGAGGCTGTTAACTGTCTTGGTCCCCGGACACTTATTGTGTTTTCTCTTAGTGTACTAATGGCGCCCCTACTTTTCATTGAGGGTATGTTGCATCGCCTGCCAAGTCTTTTGCTTTCGTAGGGAGTGATTTCTGTGTGCAGATTAGGGACCAGTCTCTAGGATTTTCCAGGTGTAGATTATGATGTATCTCTCTCGCCTGCGCTCCAGTGGGTACAAGTCAAGTGCTTCCAGGCGTTATGTGTATATGTGCAGTAAAGGTTCTCTGTACATTCTCTAGATCTGCAATTTCACCTGCCTTAAATGGAGATGTTAATGTACAGCAGCATTCCAGCCTAGAAAGAACAAGTAATTTAAAAAGGGTCATCATTGGCTTGGCATCTCTTGTCTTGAATGTTCTCATTACCTATCCTGTTATTTTCCTCCCAGATGTGATAGTGGCACTGTTGTGATCCTTGAAGGTGACATCCTCAGACATTACCATTACCAGGTCCTTCACATTACTTTTCCGCTCTATTGTGTGATTAGAGTTTGTAGTATACTCAGTCCTAGCTGTTATTTCCTCCAGTTTTCCATAACGGAGTAGTTGGAATTTGTCTTCATTGAACATCATATTGCTCTCCGTTGCCCATTGGAAAACTTGGTTTATATCTTCTTGGAGATTTGCCGTGTCCTCAATGGATGACATGCTGATCCTAGTATCCTCTGCAAAGGATGATACGGTTTACATCTCTGTCTATGTCTGATATGAGTGTGAAAAACAGGATAGGGGCGAGTACTGTGCCTTGTGGAACTGAGCTCTTCACTATGGCAGCTTCTGATTTGACTTTGTTTACCACTACTCTTTGTGTTCAATTGGTTAGAAAGTTGAAGATCCATCTGCCCACTTTGCTATTTATCCCTTTAGCACACATTTCGTGTGCTATTACGCGAAGATCGGACTTGTCAAAGGCTTTTGCAAAATCTGTGTATACAACATTTGCATTCTGTGAGTTTCCCAGTGCATCAGGACCATATCATAGTGGTCCAGTAGTTGCGAGAGGCAGGAGCGACCTGCTCTGAACCCGTGTTGCCCTGGATTGTGCAGTTTTTGGGAGTCCAAGTAGTTTGCAGTCCTGCTTCATAGAACACATTCAAAGATTTTTATGATATGGGACGTTAGAACTATTGGTCTGTAGTTCTTAGCTACTGCTTTGCTGCCACCTTTATGGAGTGGGGCTATATCCGCTGTTTTTAGTGACTGTGGAATCTCACCTGTGTCTGTGCTCCTTCTCCATAGCATACTTAGAGCCCGGGAGAGGGGTTTCTTGCAGTTCTTAAAGAACACAGAGTTCCATGAGTCTGGGGCTGAGTGCATGGGCATTTTGTCAATGGCTTTCTCAAAGTCTAGTGGAGTTGGGGTTATGTCAGAAATTTGGCATACATTGACAGAATTTTGAGGCTCATTCATGAAAAAAATTATTTAGATTGTCTATCTTTCGACTGATTAGTGGCTCGCTGAACATATTAAGATTTCAGTATCTCACTCATTTCTTTGTTATCCTCTGTGTAGGCTCCATCTTGTCTGAGCAGGGACCCTATACTAAATGTGTTTTTTTTTCCTTGATTTGGCACTTCTTCCGTGGTTCAGATAATCTAGCATTCTTGAGGAGCTCAATGATTCTTCGCGTTCTCCTGTAGAGGGAGCGTCTCTGTCTTCCCAGTTTACTTCTTTTCTTCTTTTTGCCCAGGAGAATATGAAAAAGGAAGAGAAGTAAACTGGAAAGAAAGAGGCGCTCCCTCTACAGGAGAAGGCGAAGGATCATTGAGCTCCTCAAGAATGCTAGATTATCTGAAACACGAAAGGATGTAGGATAAAAACACACATTTAGATGTGAAAATAATGGAGAATATAGCATTATAGTGGTGAACTTCACGTACAGTAAAGTGGTCCATTACAGTTTCTGTGTCTCCTCTGGATTCAGAAGTAGCTTCACACTGTCCGGGGCCCAAGACTGTTCAATTGCCTCCCAGCATACATAAGGAGGATTACCAATGGACCCCTGGCTGTCTTCAAGAAGGCACTGGACAGGCACGTAAAGTCAGTACCTGATCAACCGGGCTGTGGTTGTACGTCAGCTTGCGTGCGGCCAGCAGTAACAACCTAGTTGATCAGACCCTGATCCACCATGAGGCCTGGTTTTAGACCGGGCCGCGGGGGCGTTGATCCCCGAAACCCTCTCCAGGTAAACTCCAGGTAAACACTGTGGATTAGGTCTCGCGAGACCATCCAGCGGCTGCCAGCTTCCTTCGGCCAAATGTTGACTTTCCTCTCTGGCCTGCTCCTCTCCTGCCCACGAGGAAGAAATAAAACCATTCATCTACAAAAACACGTACGTGTTAAGAAAGAACATAAGGAGCACTGCAGCAGGCCTACTGGCCCATGCTAGGTAGGTCCAAGTCACCTACTGGCCTAAATTATTTTTAAAACTGCACAACGTTTTAGTTTCAATTACGTTACTCGGTAGTTTGGTCCACTCATGGCACAACTGTGTTGAGACTCTCTGATCGCGGGTTCAAACCCCACCCGTCGTAAGGTTTATGTTACCAAACACGAGCTTTCCTATATTCCTTTACATTCTGTCTCATAGTGGATGTGTCTAATTTTCGTCTCTCCAGACATGTGGTGTCATGGTTGTGGTGGCAGATATGTTGTGGTGTCATGGTGGTGGTGGCAGACACGTTGTGGTGTTATGGAGGTGGTGGCAGACATGTTGTGGTGTTATGGTGGTGGTGGCAGACATATGGTGTCATGGTGGTGGTGTTGGCAGACATGTTGTGGTGCCATGGTGGTGGTGGCAGATATGTTGTGATGTCATGGTGATGGTGGCAGATATGTTGTGGTGTCATGGTGGTGGTGACATATCTTGTGGTGTCATGGTGGTGGTGGCAGACACGTTGTGGTGTTATAGTGGTGGGGGCAGATATGTTGTGGTGTCATGGTGGTGGTGGCAGATATGTTGTGGTGTTATGGTGGTGGTGGCAGACACGTTGTGGTGTTATGGTGGTGGTGGCAGACATGTTGTGGTGTTATGGTGGTGGTGGCAGACATATAGTGTCATGGTGGTGGTGTTGGCAGACATGTTGTGGTGCCTTGGTGGTGGTGGCAGATATGTTGTGGTGTCATGGTGGTGGTGGCAGATATGTTGTGGTGTCATGGCGGTGGTGGCAGACATGTTGTGGTGTCACGGTGGTACTGGTGACAGGCATGTTGTGGTGTCACGGTAATGATGGTGGCAGACATATTGTGGTGTCCTGGTGGTGGTGGCAGACATGTTGTGGTGTCATGGTGGTGGTGTTGGAAGACATGTTGTGGTGTCACGGTGATGGTGGTGGCAGACATATTCTCAGTAGTAGTAACCAGTTACCAGTAACCAGTGTACCAGTAGTTGACTCACTACCAACCGTCTCTGCCTGAGTCATGTGGTGTCCTGGTGGTGGTGGCAGACATGTTGTGGTGTCATGGTGGTGGTGTTGGCAGACACGTTGTGGTGTCACGGTGATGGTGGTGGCAGATATGTTGTGGAGTCATGGTGGTGGTGGCAGACATGTTGTGGTGTCATGGTGGTGGTGGCAGATATGTTGTGGTGTCATGGCGGTGGTGGCAGACATGTTGTGGTGTCATGGTGGTGGCAGACATGTTGTGGTGTCATGGTGGTGGCAGACATGTTGTGGTGTCATGGTGGTGGCAGACATGTTGTGGTGTCATGGTGGTGGCAGACATGTTGTGGTGTCATGGTGGTGGCAGACATGTTGTGGTGTCATGGTGGTGGCAGACATGTTGTGGTGTCATGGTGGTGGCAGACATGTTGTTGTGTCATGGTGGTGGCAGACATGTTGTGGTGTCATGGTGGTGGCAGACATGTTGTGGTGTCATGGTGGTGGCAGACATGTTGTGGTGTCATGGTGGTGGCAGACATGTTGTGGTGTCATGGTGGTGGCAGACATGTAGTGTCATGGTATGGCAGACATGTTGTGGTGTCAGGTGGTGGAAGACATGTTGTGGTGTCATGGTGGTGGCAGCCGTTGTGGTGTCATGGTGGTGGCAGACATGTTGTGGTGTCATGGTGGTGGCAGACATGTTGTGGTGTCATGGTGGTGGCAGACATGTTGTGGTGCCATGGTGGTGGCAGACATGTTGTGGTGTCATGGTGGTGGCAGACATGTTGTGGTGTCATGGTGGTGGCAGACATGTTGTGGTGTCATGGTGGTGGCAGACATGTTGTGGTGTCATGGTGGTGGAAGACATGTTGTGGTGTCATGGTGGTGGCAGACATGTTGTGGTGTCATGGTGGTGGCAGACATGTTGTGGTGTCATGGTGGTGGCAGACATGTTGTGGTGTCATGGTGGTGGCAGACATGTTGTGGTGTCATGGTGGTGGAAGACATGTTGTGGTGTCATGGTGGTGGCAGACATGTTGTGGTGTCATGGTGGTGGCAGACATGTTGTGGTGTCATGGTGGTGGCAGACATGTTTCGTAACTGGTGAGAAATCTGTTGATCACTCTTGTTGTTTACACGACGAACACCATCTACGTCATCATGACTCTCACTACACTGGTTGTTACATCTCTCACTACACTGGTTGTTACATCTCTCACTACACCGGTTGTTACATCTCTCACTACACTGGTTGTTACATCTCTCACTACACTGGTTGTTACATCTCTCACTACACTGGTTGTTACATCTCTCACTACACCGGTTGTTACATCTCTCACTACACTGGTTGTTGCATCTCTCACTACACCGGTTGTTACATCTCTCACTACACTGGTTGTTACATCTCTCACTACACCGGTTGTTACATCTCTCACTACACTGGTTGTTACATCTCTCACTACACCGGTTGTTGGCATCTCTCACTACACTGGTTGTTACATCTCTCACTACACCGGCTGTTGCATCTCTCTACACTGGTTGTTACACTCTCACTACACCGGTTGTTACATCTCTCACTACACTGGTTGTTGCATCTCTCACTACACCGGTTGTTACATCTCTCACTACACTGGTTGTTACATCTCTCACTACACCGGTTGTTACATCTCTCACTACACTGGTTGTTACATCTCTCACTACACCGGTTGTTACATCTCTCACTACACTGGTTGTTGCATCTCTCACTACACCGGTTGTTGGCATCTTCTACTACACTGGTTGTTACATCTCTCACTACACTGTTGTTACATCTCTCACTACACTGGCTTGTTACATCTCTCCACTACACTGGCTGTTACATCTCTCACTACACTGGTTGTTGCATCTCTCACTACACTGGTTGTTGCATCTCTCACTACACTGGTTGTTGCATCTCTCACTACACTGCTGTTACATCTCTCACTACACTGGCTTTGTTACATCTCTCACTACACTGGTTGTTGGGCATCTCTCACTACACTGGCTTGTTACATCTCTCACTACACTGGTTGTTGCATCTCTCACTACACTGGTTGTTACATCTCTCACTACACTGGTTGTTACATCTCTCACTACACTGGTTGCTTGCATCTCTACTACACTGGTTGTTGCATCTCTCACTACACTGGCTTGTTACATCTTCTCACTACACTGGCTGTTACATCTCTCACTACACTGGCTTGTTACATCTCTCACTACACTGGCTTGTTGCATCTCCACTACACTGGTTGTTGCATCTCTCTACACTGGTTGTTACATCTCTCACTACACTGGTTGTTGCATCTCTCATACACTGGTTGTTACATCTCTCACTACACTGGTTGTTACATCTCTACTACACTGGCTTGTTACATCTCTCACTACACTGGTTGTTGCATCTCTCACTACACTGGTTGTGCATCTCTCACTACACTGGTTGTTACATCTCTCACTACACTGGTTGTTACATCTCTCACTACACTGGCTTGTTACATCTCTCACTACACTGGTTGTTGCATCTCTCACTACACTGGCTTGTTGCATCTCTCACTACACTGGCTGTTACATCTCTCACTACACTGGCTTGTTACATCTCTCACTACACTGGTTGTCACATCTCTCACTACACTGGCTTGTTACATCTCTACTACACTGGTTGTTGCATCTCTCACTACACTGGTTGTTGCATCTCTACTACACTGGCTGTTACATCTCTCACTACACTGGTTGTTGCATCTCTCACTACACTGGTTGTTACATCTCTCACTACACTGGTTGTTGCATCTCTCACTACACTGGTTGTTACATCTCTCACTACACTGGTTGTTGCATCTCTCACTACACTGGTTGTTACATCTCTCACTACACTGGTTGTTGCATCTCTCACTACACTAGTTATTTCATCTCTCTCTACACTAGTTATTTCATCTCTCACTACACTAGTTATTTCATCTCTCACTACACTAGTTATTTCCCATCTCTCTACACTAGTTATTTCCATCTCTCACTACACTAGTTATTTCATCTCTCACTACACTAGTTATTACATCTCTCACTACACTAGTTATTTCATCTCTCACTACACTAGTTATTTCCATCTCTCACTACACTAGTTATTTCATCTCTCACTACACTAGTTATTTCATCTCTCACTACACTAGTTATTTCATCTCTCACTACACTAGTTATTTCATCTCTCACTACACTAGTTATTTCATCTCTCACTACACTAGTTATTTCATCTCTCACTACACTGGTTGTTGCATCTCTCACTACACTAGTTATTTCATCTCTCACTACACTAGTTATTTCATCTCTCACTACACTAGTTATTTCATCTCTCACTACACTGGTTGTTACATCTCTCACTACACTAGTAATTTCATCTCTCACTACACTGGTTGTTGCATCTCTCACTACACTGGTTGTTACATCTCTCACTACACTAGTTATTTCATCTCTCACTACACTGGTTGTTACATCTCTCACTACACTGGTTGTTACATCTCTCACTACACTAGTTATTTCATCTCTCACTACACTGGTTGTTACATCTCTCACTACACTAGTTATTTCATCTCTCACTACACTAGTTATTTCATCTCTCACTACACTGGTTGTTACATCTCTCACTACACTGGTTGTTACATCTCTCACTACACTAGTTATTTCATCTCTCACTACACTGGTTGTTGCATCTCTCACTACACTAGTTATTTCATCTCTCACTACACTAGTTATTTCATCTCTCACTACACTAGTTATTTCATCTCTCACTACACTAGTTATTTCATCTCTCACTACACTAGTTATTTCATCTCTCACTACACTAGTTATTTCATCTCTCACTACACTAGTTATTTCATCTCTCACTACACTAGTTATTTTCCCATCTCTCACTACACTAGTTATTTCATCTCTCACTACTACTAGTTATTTCATCTCTCATACACTAGTTATTTCATCTCTCACTACACTGGTTGTTACATCTCTCACTACACTGGTTGTTACATCTCTCACTACACTGGTTGTTGCATCTCTCACTACACTGGTTGTTACATCTCTCACTACACTAGTTATTTCATCTCTCACTACACTGGTTGTTACATCTCTCACTACACTGGTTGTTACATCTCTCACTACACTGGTTGTTACATCTCTCACTACACTAGTTATTTCATCTCTCACTACACTGGTTGTTGCATCTCTCACTACACTAGTTATTTCATCTCTCACTACACTAGTTATTTCATCTCTCACTACACTGGTTGTTACATCTCTCACTACACTAGTTATTTCATCTCTCACTACACTGGTTGTTGCATCTCTCACTACACTGGTTGTTACATCTCTCACTACACTGGTTGTTGCATCTCTCACTACACTAGTTATTTCATCTCTCACTACACTGGTTGTTACATCTCTCACTACACTGGTTGTTGCATCTCTCACTACACTAGTTATTTCATCTCTCACTACACTAGTTATTTCATCTCTCACTACACTGGTTGTTACATCTCTCACTACACTGGTTGTTACATCTCTCACTACACTGGTTGTTACATCTCTCACTACACTAGTTATTTCATCTCTCACTACACTAGTTATTTCATCTCTCACTACACTGGTTGTTACATCTCTCACTACACTGGTTGTTACATCTCTCACTACACTGGTTGTTACATCTCTCACTACACTAGTTATTTCATCTCTCACTACACTAGTTATTTCATCTCTCACTACACTGGTTGTTACATCTCTCACTACACTAGTTATTTCATCTCTCACTACACTGGTTGTTACATCTCTCACTACACTGGTTGTTACATCTCTCACTACACTAGTTATTTCATCTCTCACTACACTGGTTGTTACATCTCTCACTACACTTGTTGTTGCATCTCTCACTACACTGGTTGTTACATCTCTCACTACACTGGTTGTTACATCTCTCACTACACTGGTTGTTACATCTCTCACTACACTAGTTATTTCATCTCTCACTACACTGGTTGTTACATCTCTCACTACACTAGTTATTTCATCTCTCACTACACTGGTTGTTACATCTCTCACTACACTAGTTATTTCATCTCTCACTACACTGGTTGTTACATCTCTCACTACACTAGTTATTTCATCTCTCACTACACTGGTTGTTACATCTCTCACTACACTAGTTATTTCATCTCTCACTACACTGGTTGTTACATCTCTCACTACACTAGTTATTTCATCTCTCACTACACTGGTTGTTACATCTCTCACTACACTGGTTGTTACATCTCTCACTACACTGGTTGTTACATCTCTCACTACACTAGTTATTTCATCTCTCACTACACTGGTTGTTACATCTCTCACTACACTAGTTATTTCATCTCTCACTACACTGGTTGTTACATCTCTCACTACACTAGTTATTTCATCTCTCACTACACTGGCTTGTTACATCTCTCACTACACTTTTTATTTCATCTCTCACTACACTGGTTGTTTCATCTCTCACTACACTAGTTATTTCATCTCTCACTACACTGGTTGTTACATCTCTCACTACACTTGTTTTTTCATCTCTCACTACACTGGTTGTTACATCTCTCACTACACTAGTTATTTCATCTCTCACTACACTGGTTAAGCTGCATCTCTCACATACACTAGTTATTTCATCTCTCACTACACTGGTTGTTACATCTCTCACTACACTGGCTGTTACATCTCTCACTACACTGGTTGTTGGCACTCTCTCACTACACTGGTTGTTGCATCTCTCACTACACTGGTTGTTGCATCTCTCACTCACTAGTTATTTCATCTCTCACTACACTGGTTGTTACATCTCTCACTACACTGGCTTGTTACATCTCTCACTACACTGGTTGTTACATCTCTCACTACACTGGCTTGTTGCATCTCTCACTACACTGGTTGTTACATCTCTCACTACACTGGTTGTTACATCTCTCACTACACTGGTTGTTACATCTCTCACTACACTGGTTGTTACATCTCTCACTACACTGGTTGTTGCATCTCTCACTACACTAGTTATTTCCATCTCTCACTACACTGGCTTGTTACATCTCTCACTACACTGGTTGTTGCATCTCTCACTACACTAGTTATTTCATCTCTCACTACACTGGTTGTTACATCTCTCACTACACTGGTTGTTACATCTCTCACTACACTGGTTGTTGCATCTCTCACTACACTGGTTGTTACATCTCTCACTACACTGGTTGTTACATCTCTCACTACACTGGTTGTTACATCTCTCACTACACTGGTTGTTGCATCTCTCACTACACTAGTTATTTCATCTCTCACTACACTGGTTGTTACATCTCTCACTACACTGGTTGTTACATCTCTCACTACACTGGTTGTTACATCTCTCACTACACTGGTTGTTACATCTCTCACTACACTGGTTGTTGCATCTCTCACTACACTAGTTATTTCATCTCTCACTACACTGGTTGTTACATCTCTCACTACACTGGTTGTTACATCTCTCACTACACTGGTTGTTGCATCTCTCACTACACTGGTTGTTACAACTTTCACTACACTGGTTGTTACATCTGTCACTACACTGGTTGTTACATCTCTCACTACACTGGTTGTTACATCTCTCACTACACTGGTTGTTACATCTCTCACTACACTGGTTGTTACATCTCTCACTACACTGGTTGTTACATCTTTCACTACACTGGTTGTTACATCTCTCACTACACTGGTTGTTACATCTCTCACTACACTGGTTGTTACATCTCTCACTACACTGGTTGTTGCATCTCTCACTACACTGGTTGTTACATCTCTCACTACACTGGTTGTTACATCTCTCACTACACTGGTTGTTGCATCTCTCACTACACTGGTTGTTGCATCTCTCACTACACTGGTTGTTACATCTCTCACTACACTGGTTGTTACATCTCTCACTACACTGGTTGTTACATCTCTCACTACACTGGTTGTTACATCTCTCACTACACTGGTTGTTACATCTCTCACTACACTGGTTGTTGCATCTCTCACTACACTGGTTGTTACATCTCTCACTACACTGGTTGTTACATCTCTCACTACACTGGTTGTTACATCTCTCACTACACTGGTTGTTGCATCTCTCACTACACTGGTTGTTATATATATATATATATATATATATATATATATATATATATATATATATATATATATATATATATATATATATATAAACAACACTTCACTCCAGAGAGTACATATTTAGAACTTTGAGATGTTCGCAGTAACTAAGGACCTGGTCCCATATTTGCAGGTTACAATAACAATATACCGGACTGAGAGATATTGGAAAAATGCACAATAAACCCAGTGAAAATTAAGGGTGCCGTGGGAATAATCAGAGAGCATTGTATCAACATCCTTCGTATGATTAAATTTCTTTGTTTTCATTGTTCACTTCATATAATTTAAAAAAAATATTAAAAAAAAAAATAGAAAGATATGATAAAATTATATTGGATATTTCGCCGATTCAGAGGCTTGGAACATTTACTGACATTTATTTTAGCTAAAATACGTAAGGGTGTGACCTGGACTTGTCTAGCATGGGCCACGAGGCCTGCTCACTGATTTTCTTTCTTATGGTCTTAAAATATATGCGAAATACTGTTGGAATTGATACTTGGGTCAGAGGTCCGCCAGCAGCATGAAGATGGTGTGTGTGTGTGTGTGTGTGTGTGTGTGTGTGTGTGTGTGTGTGTGTGTGTGTGTGTGTGTTTTCATGAAGCAACATTCATGTGTGATAACATAGGTAAAGCGTTATTATGACGTGAAAGCGACGCAGCTCGTAACTGTGACGTAGATATTGACGTCATGACCGGGGCAGCCAGTAGTATTACAACTGGTGATTATGACGTAGATATTGACGTCATGACCGGGGCAGCCAGTAGTATTACAACTCGTGACTGTGACGTAGATATTGACGTCATGACCGGGGCAGCCAGTAGTATTACAACTGGTGATTATGACGTAGATATTGACGTCATGACCGGGGCAGCCAGTAGTATTACAACTCGTGACTGTGACGTAGATATTGACGTCATGACCGGGGCAGCCAGTAGTATTACAACTCGTGACTGTGACGTAGATATTGACGTCATGATCCAGGGGTGACTGTGACGTAGCCAGTAGTATTACAACTCGTGACTGTGACGTAGATATTGACGTCATGATCGGGGCAGCCAGTAGTATTACAACTCGTGACTGTGACGTAGATATTGACGTCATGATCGGGGCAGCCAGTAGTATTACAACTCGTGACTGTGACGTAGATATTGACGTCATGGGAGGGGGCAGCCAATAATATTACCCTTTGACGTCAGCAGAGGGCGTGTTGCAGGTACCATCCCCCCCTCCCTCAACGACCCCTCCCTTCTCTCCTCCATCCCTCCGACTGCCCCGCCCCTTCTCCTCCTCCTCTCTATTCCCCTCTTCCTCTCACCCACTTCCCTCCCCCTCCCATCGTGTCTCCCTCGCTTCCCTCTATAACAAACACTCATATTTTGGACAGCCATTCACAACACTGCACACACCTTAAAATAATTTACCTGCATAGTTGTTTTGTGAAATATAACCAAGCAGGTACTTAGCCTCTCTCTGTCTGTCTGTCTGTCTCTGTCTGTCTGTCTGTCTGTCTGTCTGTCTCTCTGTCTCTCTCTCTCTCTCTCTCTCTCTCTCTCTCTCTCTCTCTCTCTCTCTCTCTCTCTCTCTCTCTCTCTCTCACTCTCTGGGTTGAAATACGTTTAATATTCGCTTCAATGTTATCAAGTTACCTGTAACTTGCCAGTGCCAGGTTTCTCGGGTTGTAAACTCGCCACTCTAGGCCAGACATTCAAGCTGACAGTGTGATGGTCAAGCTGATACTGTGATGATCAAGCTGACAGTGTTATGGTCAAGCTGACAGTGTGATGGTCAAACTAACAGTGTAATGGATAAGCTGACAGTGTGATGGTCAGGCTGTCAGTGTGATGGTCAAGCTGACAGTGTGATGGTCAAGCTGATACTATGATGATCAAACTGACAGTGTGATGGTCAAGCTGACAGTGTGATGGTCAAACTAACAAAGTAATGAATAAGCTGACAGTGTGATGGTCAGGCTGACAGTGTGATGGTCAAGCTGACAGTGTGACGGTCAAGCTGACAGTTGCCAGTAATGTCTATAAAGTGCTGAGTAAGTGTTGTATTAGGCTACCCTTGTATATTGCCGTTAACAGCTGCGTCTGTGTATGTGGTATTCAAGTTTAAGACACAGACGTTGGTTATCAGTGCCACCTTACTTCATCTGAGTTCAAATTCTGGAAGTTTAGGGTGAGGACGTGCGACAGTGCCACTCCGTGTATACGTATGTTACTGTACGATAAACGTTATAACTGGTATTGACTACGTACTCTTTCCATCAATATGGTGGTCAAGGTGACAGTGTGGTGGTTATGGTGACAGTGTGGTGGTTATGGTGACAGTGTGGTGGTTATGGTGACAGTATGGTGGTTATGGTGACAGTGTGGTGGTTATGGTGACAGTGTGGTGGTCATGGTGACAGTGTGGTGGTTATGGTGACAGTGTGGTGGTTATGGTGACAGTGTGGTGGCTATGGTGACTTTGGTGGTCATGGTGACAGTCTGGTGGTCAAGGTGACAGTGTGGTGGTCAAGGTGACAGTGTGGTGGTCAAGGTGACAGTGTGGTGGTCATGGTGACAGTGTGGTGGTTATGGTGACAGTGTGGTGGTTATGGTGACAGTGTGGTGGTCAAGGTGACAGTGTGGTGGTTATGGTGACAGTGTGATGGTCATGGTGACAGTGTGGTGGTCATGGTGACAGTGTGGTGGTCATGGTGACAGTGTGGTGGTTATGGTGACAGTGTGGTGGTCATGGTGACAGTCTGGTGATCATGGTGACAGTCTGGTGGTCAAGGTGACAGTGTGGTGGTCAAGGTGACAGTGTGGTGGTCAAGGTGACAGTGTGGTGGTCAAGGTGACAGTGTGGTGGTCAGGGTGACAGTGTGGTGGTCAAGGTGACAGTGTGGTGGTCATGGTGACAGTGTGGTGGTTATGATGACAGTGTGGTGGTCAAGGTGACAGTGTGGTGGTTATGGTGACAGTGTGGTGGTCATGGTGACAGTGTGGTGGTCATGGTGACAGTGTGGTGGTCATGGTGACGGTGTGGTGGTCAAGGTGACGGTGTGGTGGTCAAGGTGACAGTGTGGTGGTCATGGTGACAGTGTGGTGGTCATGGTGACAGTGTGGTGTTCATGGTGACGGTGTGGTGGTCATGGTGACAGTGTGGTGGTCATGGTGACATTGTGGTGGTCATGGTGACAGTGTGGTGGTCATGGTGACTGTGGTGGTCATGGTGACGGTGTGGTGATCATGGTGACAGTGTGGTGGTCATGGTGACAGTGTGGTGATCATGGTGACAGTGTGGTGGTCATGGTGACGGTGTGGTGGTCATGGTGACGGTGTGGTGGTCATGGTGACGGTGTGGTGGTCAAGGTGACAGTGTGGTGGTCATGGTGACAGTGTGGTGGTCATGGTGACAGTGTGGTGGTCATGGTGAAAGTGTGGTGGTCATGGTGACGGTGTGGTGGTCATGGTGACAGTGTGGTGGTCAAGGTGACAGTGTGGTGGTTATGGTGACAGTGTGGTGGTCATGGTGACAGTGTGGTGGTGATGGTGACAGTGTGGTGGTCATGGTGACAGTGTGGTGGTCATGGTGACAGTGTGGTGGTCATGGTGACAGTGTGGTGGTCAAGGTGACAGTGTGGTGGTCATGGTGACAGTGTGGTGGTCATGGTGACAGTGTGGTGGTCAAGGTGACAGTGTGGTGGTCATGGTGACAGTGTGGTGGTCATGGTGACAGTGTGGTGGTCATGGTGACGGTGTGGTGGTCAAGGTGACAGTGTGGTGGTCATGGTGACAGTGTGGTGGTCATGGTGACAGTGTGGTGGTCATGGTGACAGTGTGGTGGTCATGGTGACAGTGTGGTGGTCATGGTGACAGTGTGGTGGTCATGGTGACGGTGTGGTGGTCATGGTGACGGTGTGGTGGTCAAGGTGACAGTGTGGTGGTCATGGTGACAGTGTGGTGGTCATGGTGACAGTGTGGTGGTCATGGTGACAGTGTGGTGGTCATGGTGACAGTGTGGTGGTCAAGGTGACAGTGTGGTGGTTATGGTGACAGTGTGGTGGTCATGGTGACAGTGTGGTGGTCATGGTGACAGTGTGGTGGTCATGGTGACAGTGTGGTGGTCATGGTGACAGTGTGGTGGTCAAGGTGACAGTGTGGTGGTCATGGTGACAGTGTGGTGGTCATGGTGACAGTGTGGTGGTCATGGTGACAGTGTGGTGGTCAAGGTGACAGTGTGGTGGTCATGGTGACAGTGTGGTGGTCATGGTGACGGTGTGGTGGTCAAGGTGACGGTGTGGTGGTCATGGTGACAGTGTGGTGGTCAAGGTGACAGAAGCTCTGAAAAAAATTTATAGCAGTTTGAAAAAAAAATTATATTTGAAAATCAACAATGATTTCAAAGTTTTTAACGATTTTGAAAAATCTGCAACAACTTGAAAAATATATATTCAGTGGTTTAATTTGTTTTAATTATTTTCTGAGAGTGCAGTGTGTGGACGAGCATTGAAAGTTGTGCGTAATGTGTCTTAAGTTGTTGTTGTATGAGTGAGGTTAACTTGACCTCTTGTTAAGAGTTATAAAAACAGTGATACAAGCCTCATTCAGTGGCCTGCTTGCTAGCCTGCCTGTCTGCCAGCCTGTCTGTCTGCCAGCCTGCCTGGCTGGCTGGCTGCCTGTCTCTCTGTCTTGCTGCTTGTCTATCCGGCTGGCTGCTTATCTGTCTGTCAGCCTGCCTGCTTTTCTGTCTGCCAGCCTGTCTGTCTGCCAGCCTGTCTGTCTGCCAGCCTGCCTGTCTGCCAGCCTGCTTGTCTGCCAGCCTGTCTGGCTGGCTGGCTGCCTGTCTTTCTGGCTGGCTGCTTGTCTGTCTGTCAGCCTGCCTGCTTTTCTGTCTGCCTTCCACCCTTCCCGTCTGCCTGTCTGTCTGCCAGCCTGCCTGGCTGGCTGGGGTGCACGGCCCAGCCTGTCATCAGCCTCCCAGGATCGATGCTCTCCATCTCCCTCCCTCATCATCTCCCTCCCTCCCTCATCATCTCCTCTGTCTCATTCCCTCGTTTTCTCCCTTCCTTCCATCTCCCTCCCTCCCTCCTCTCCCTTTCCGCAGCCATTTTCCATTTCCTCTCGTCCATCTTCCTTTCTCCTCTCGTCGATTACCACAATCTCAACTACATCTACTAGTCCATCTCCTCTCTTCCAGCGTCAGGTCCACTGACAGGGTCATCACCTCACTAACACCAGTGTCAGGTAGTACCACTGACAGGGTCATCACCTCACTAACACCAGTGTCAGGTAGTACCACTGACAGGGTCATCACTAACACCAGTGTCAGGTAGTACCACTGACAGGGTCATCACTAACACCAGTGTCAGGTAGTACCACTGACAGGGTCATCACTAACACCAGTGTCAGGTAGTACCACTGACAGGGTCATCACTAACACCAGTGTCAGGTAGTACCACTGACAGGGTCATCACTAACACCAGTGTCAGGTAGTACCACTGACAGGGTCATCACTAACACCAGTGTCAGGTAGTACCACTAACAGGGTCATCACTAACACCAGTGTCAGGTAGTACCACTGACAGGGTCATCACTAACACCAGTGTCAGGTAGTACCACTGACAGGGTCATCACTAACACCAGTGTCAGGTAGTACCACTGACAGGGTCATCACTAACACCAGTGTCAGGTAGTACCACTGACAGGGTCATCACCTCACTAACACCAGTGTCAGGTAGTACCACTGACAGGGTCATCACGTCACTAACACCAGTGTCAGGTAGTACCACTGACAGGGTCATCACTAACACCAGTGTCAGGTAGTACCACTAACAGGGTCATCACTAACACCAGTGTCAGGTAGTACCACTGACAGGGTCATCACTAACACCAGTGTCAGGTAGTACCACTGACAGGGTCATCACTAACACCAGTGTCAGGTAGTACCACTGACAGGGTCATCACTAACACCAGTGTCAAGATCATTTTTCCTGGTCTGAGCAAACACTCGCACCCTCAGCACTGAAGCTACCCTGGCAGTGCAGTGTTATTATCTTACATATGCAAAAACATAGATCATAGTGCTCTTATCAGCCTTCGCAGACGATACTTGATTTTTTTATGAAGTGACACAGCCAACCTTTAAGCTGATATAGACCAAACCATCCAGTAGGTACGGTATACTCTGCATGCTTCTGCTTTAGACTGAGGGACTGTCACCTCCAAAGTGGTCCAGAATACTCGGGGTAAACTTAACGAGCCAAGGAGAACAATACGATGTTCTACCTTCAGCCTGGCTAAGCTCCGTGAGTAGTGAAAATAAACTCTCGAGAACCCATAAAAGTTTTCTTTTGTAGATTCAGTGATTCACTGCCCTCGTGGCCCGGTCCTTGACCAGGTATCCTGAGTGTTGATCACTGAGGCTGCATTTTCCAGGCAGCTGTCTGACTTCCTTATTTGTTCAGTGACATCTGTTGCCGTTGTTGTTGTTAACGGTGTCATTTATGTGATGATAATTACCAAAGATTTTATTCTTCGCCTTAATTCCAGTACCATTGTTAATGGAAGAACTTCACTACACATATATAAATCTTTCACGTATCAACACGTAGTCTTCAGGGTAAGCTATTTTATTGTATCACTTATATGTAAATTATAATATTAAATCCGTATTTTTCACAGTCATTTTCACCACAGCTGTCAGACACAGCTGTCAGACACAGCTGTCAGACACAACAACACCTTGGGATATTGATACAGGGATTTCCTCACAAGTGCAGCTAATGTGACATTTTATTGTGGCAACGTTTCGCTCTCCAGGAGTTTTGTCAAGCCGCTACAAAGCTCCTGGAAAGCGAAACGTTGTCACAATAAAATGTTACATTTAGCTGCACTTGTGTCCTTTTACCTAACATATTGTCGGTATTTTTATCAACATTATTACAATCGTCAACGTTTGCCTGCCTATAATAAGCTTGACCTACTTGCACTAGTAGATTGTCCTATGGTGTCTCCGACGACTCTTGTTTCTACTTGCCTGTCTGCAGTATATAAGCAACTTCTTAGCACATATGCTGTATATTTCTCAAGACTGATAGGTTGGACACGTCGGCTCCAGGCTGAGGGACTGATTACTTCAAACTCCTCCTCCTTTATTAACTTTTTTCACTAAGGTATTTGAGGAGGTAGATCATGGTAATGAATATGATATTGTGTATATGGACTTCAGTAAGGCTTTTGACAGGGTCCCACATCAGAGACTATTGAGGAAAATTAAAGCACATGGAATAGGAGGAGAAATTTTTTCCTGGATAGAGGCATGGTTGACAAATAGGCAGCAGAGAGTTTGCATAAATGGGGAGAAATCAGAGTGGGGAAGCGTCACGAGCGGTGTTCCACAGGGGTCAGTGTTGGGCCCCCTGCTGTTCACAATCTACATAAACGACATAGATGAGGGCATAAAGAGCGACATCGGCAAGTTTGCCGATGACACCAAAATAGGCCGTCGAATTCATTCTGACGAGGACATTCGAGCACTCCAGGAAGATTTGAATAGACTGATGCAGTGGTCGGAGAAGTGGCAGATGCAGTTTAATATAGACAAATGCAAAGTTCTAAATGTTGGACAGGACAATAACCATGCCACATATAAACTAAATAATGTAGATCTTAATATTACGGATTGCGAAAAAGATTTAGGAGTTCTGGTTAGCAGTAATCTGAAACCAAGACAACAGTGCATAAGTGTTATCAATAAAGCTAATAGAATCCTTGGCTTCATATCAAGAAGCATAAATAATAGGAGTCCTCAGGTTGTTCTTCAACTCTATACATCCTTGGTTAGGCCTCATTTAGATTATGCTGCACAGTTTTGGTCACCGTATTACAGAATGGATATAAATGCTCTGGAAAATGTACAAAGGAGGATGACAAAGATGATCCCATGTATCAGAAACCTTCCCTATGAGGATAGACTAAGGGCCCTGAAACTGCACTCTCTAGAAAGACGTAGAATTAGGGGGGATATGATTGAGGTGTATAAATGGAAGACAGGAATAAATAAAGGGGATGTAAATAGTGTGCTGAAAATATCTAGCCTAGACAGGACTCGCAGCAATGGTTTTAAGTTGGAAAAATTCAGATTCAGGAAGGATATAGGAAAGTACTGGTTTGGTAATAGAGTTGTGGATGAGTGGAACAAACTCCCAAGTACCGTTATAGAGGCCAGAACGTTGTGTAGCTTTAAAAATAGGTTGGATAAATACATGAGTGGATGTGGGTGGGTGTGAGTTAGACCTGATAGCTTGTGCTACCAGGTCGGTTGCCGTGTTCCTCCCTTAAGTCAATGTGACCTGACCTGACTAGGTTGGGTGCATTGGCTTAAGCCGGTAGGAGACTTGGACCTGCCTCGCATGGGCCAGTAGGCCTTCTGCAGTGTTCCTTCGTTCTTATGTTCTTATGTTCTTATCTTCCACTGTTATTCTTTGTATTGGACTGGCTGGCGAAACGTTTCCTCAGTAAAGATTCCCACATGGTGTACAAGTCTCTCGTTCTTCATCGTTAATCTTTTTTTCGTTGAGACTTCAAACATGTTATCCGTGTCTTATCCAGCTGTATTTTTTTATCTTATTTTTTATAACTTGTATAATATCAGAGAAACTTATTATTCTGTGTTTATTGTTTAACTTTAGTGATTTTGTTGGTGAATCTAGCAGTACTGCTGTTGACTCCAGCAGTACTGCTGTCAACAGTGTTGTTGTTGACTCCAGAAGTACTGTTGTCACTGGTATTGTTGGTGAGTCCAGCAGTACTGTTGTCACTGGTATTGTTGGTGAGTCCAGCAGTACTGTTGTCACTGGTATTGTTGGTGAGTCCAGCAGTACTGTTGTCACTGGTATTGTTGGTGAGTTCAGCAGTACTGCTGTCACTGGTATTGTCGGTGAGTCCAGCAGTACTGTTGTCACTGGTATTGTTGGTGAGTCCAGCAGTACTGTTGTCACTGGTATTGTTGGTGAGTCCAGCAGTACTGTTGTCACTGGTATTGTTGGTGAGTTCAGCAGTACTGTTGTCACTGGTATTGTTGGTGAGTCCAGCAGTACTGTTGTCACTGGTATTGTTGGTGAGTCCAGCAGTACTGTTGTCACTGGTATTGTTGGTGAGTTCAGCAGTACTGTTGCCACAGGTATTGTTGGTGAGTCCAGCAGTACTGTTGTCACTGGTATTGTTGGTGAGTCCAGCAGTACTGTTGTCACTGGTATTGTTGGTGAGTTCAGCAGTACTGTTGTCACAGGTATTGTTGGTGAGTCCAGCAGTACTGTTGTCACTGGTATTGTTGGTGAGTCCAGCAGTACTGTTGTCACTGGTATTGTTGGTGAGTCCAGCAGTACTGTTGTCACTGGTATTGTTGGTGAGTTCAGCAGTACTGTTGTCATAGGTATTGTTGGTGAGTCCAGCAGTACTGTTGTCACTGGTATTGTTGGTGAGTCCAGCAGTACTGTTGTCACTGGTATTGTTGGTGAGTTCAGCAGTACTGTTGTCACTGGTATTGTTGGTGAGTCCAGCAGTACTGTTGTCACTGGTATTGTTGGTGAGTCCAGCAGTACTGTTGTCACTGGTATTGTTGGTGAGTCCAGCAGTACTGTTGTCACTGGTATTGTTGGTGAGTCCAGCAGTACTGCTGTCACTGGTATTGTTGGTGAGTCCAGCAGTACTGCTGTCACAGGTATTGTTGGTGAGTCCAGCAGTACTGCTGTCACTGATATTGTTGGTGAGTCCAGCAGTACTGTTGTCACTGTTATTGTTGGTGAGTCCAGCAGTACTGCTGTCACTGGTATTGTTGGTGAGTCCAGCAGTACTGCTGTCACTGGTATTGTTGGTGAGTCCAGAAGTACTGTTGTCACTGTTATTGTTGGTGAGTCCAGCAGTACTGCTGTCACTGGTATTGTTGGTGAGTCCAGCAGTACTGCTGTCACTGGTATTGTTGGCGAGTCCAGCAGTACTGCTGTCACTGGTATTGTTGGCGAGTCCAGCAGTACTGCTGTCACTGGTATTGTTGGCGAGTCCAGCAGTACTGCTGTCACTGGTATTGTTGGTGAGTCCAGCAGTACTGCTGTCACTGGTATTGTTGGTGAGTCCAGCAGTACTGCTGTCACTGGTATTGTTGGTGAGTCCAGCAGTACTGTTGTCACTGGTATTGTTGGTGAGTCCAGCAGTACTGCTGTCACTGGTATTGTTGGTGAGTCCAGCAGTACTGCTGTCACTGGTATTGTTGGTGAGTCCAGCAGTACTGCTGTCACTGGTATTGTTGGTGAGTCCAGCAGTACTGCTGTCACTGGTATTGTTGGTGAGTCCAGCAGTACTGCTGTCACTGGTATTGTTGGTGAGTCCAGCAGTACTGTTGTCACTGGTATTGTTGGTGAGTCCAGCAGTACTGCTGTCACTGGTATTGTTGGTGAGTCCAGCAGTACTGTTGTCACTGGTATTGTTGGTGAGTCCAGCAGTACTGTTGTCACTGGTATTGTTGGTGAGTCCAAGAGTACTGTTGTCACTGGTATTGTTAGTGAGTCCAGCAGTACTGCTGTCACTGGTATTGTTGGTGAGTCCAGCAGTACTGTTGTCACTGGTATTGTTGGTGAGTCCAGCAGTACTGCTGTCACTGGTATTGTTGGTGAGTCCAGCAGTACTGCTGTCACTGGTATTGTTGATAAATTAGACACGTGTGCAACTCTTGGGTATCTTTATTGAGGAAACGTTTCGCCACACAGTGGCTTCATCAGTCCATACATAGGAGAAACTTGAAGAACAGGAGGAGAATGAGGTAATCAGTCCCTCAATCTTGAGTCGATGTGTTCAGTCCATCAATCTTGAGTAGAATACGGCATATGAGCAGAGAAGCAGCTTATAAACCGTATGGCAGGAGAGGTGCAGCAGTCATAGGTGGTGTCACATTTGTTCAATGTGGAAGTAGGTGGAATTCTTCGCTTGCCTAATTCTTGGGCACGACCTACTTCCACATTGAACAAATGTGACACCACCTATGACTGCTGCACCTCTCCTGCCATACGGTTTATAAGCTGCTTCTCCGCTCATGTGCCGTATTCTACTCAAGATTGATGGACTGAACACATCGACTCAAGGTTGAGGGACTGATTACCTCATTCTCCTCCTGTTCTTCAAGTTTCTCCTATGTATGGACTGATGAAGCCACTGTGTGGCGAAACGTTTCCTCAATAAAGATACCCAAGAGTTGCACATGTGTCTAATTTATCAACATGTCGGTTCTCTGAACCATTCAACTACAAACCTGTCAGACACTGCAACTTCTTGGGATCTTAATACTTAGGAATTCTTCGCTTGCCTAATTCTTGGGCACGACCTACTTCCACATTGAACAAATGTGACACCACCTATGACTGCTGCACCTCTCCTGCCATACGGTTTATAAGCTGCTTCTCCGCTCATATGCCGTATTCTACTCAAGATTGATGCTGCATAAGTGTCTCAATCTTCAACTTGTCGGTTTTTCAAACCATTCATCACAACTGTCAGACACTGCAGCATAATGGGATCTTGTTACAAAGAATTCTTCAACACTTGTTCAACCTTAGGACGAAGACCTACTTCGACTAGTGGATGGTACCACTATGACCCCGCCTCCGCCTGCTTCACCTCACCTCACTACAGTATATAAGCCACGTCTACGGCCCTATGCTGTACATTCTACAAGATTGATGGACTGAACACATCGACTCCAGGTTGAGGGACTGATTACCTCATGCTCCTCCTCTTCTTACGCCTTCCTCTTTGTATTGGACTGATGAAGCCACTGTGTGGCGAAACGTTTCCTGAATAAAGATTCCTATATGCTGCATAAGTGTCTCAATCTCCACCCTCCAGGTATACTCCAGATATGTTGCTGTTCTATTGTATTTTCAAGTAGCAGGTCAGCTATCAGCAAGAACCTGGTCGAAGAGGTAGTGAAGCCGTGAGCGTTGACACCGAGGACCTGGTGAGAGGTATATGACAGGTAGTGCACCAGCAGGTGCACCACTACACTCACCTTCACCTGGGGAGGAGGTGAGTCATGCTCATTCATGTGGCACCCAGGAATGTTGAGATAATTCTCCCACCATCCCCACCCTCCTCCCTACCATCACTCCTGACCCTCTCCCTAACACCTTAAGCCCCCAACTCCTCCCTATCCTCTCCAGTCTAACATGTTGAAGACTGTCCCTACCCTCCACCCCTCCATTGGTCCTTATCTCGCATTCCCTCCACGGCTCCTCTGCGTCCCTTCCACGGCCCCTTCCCTGCGCCCCCTCCACGGCCCTTTCTCTACGCTCCCTCCACGGCCCCTTCCCTGCGCTCCCTTCACGGCCCCTTCCCTGCGCCCCCTCCCTAGGGCTCCCTGCGCCCCCTCCCTAGGGCTCCCTGCGCCCCCTCCATGGCCATTCCCTGCGCCCCCTCCAGGGGCCCCAGAACAGCCACTACCCCGCGCCCTCTCTCCACGCCAGCCAAACATTACTTGTGACTCCTGTGTGCTCCCACCACGCCTCCACGCTACCACCTCCACCTCTCCCTCACACAACCTCTCCACAGCACCTTCAACACATCTTCCACAACACCTTCAATACCTTCCACAACACCTACAACACCTTCAGTACCTTCCACAATACCTACACCTTAAATACACCTTCCACTACACCAGCGCTGGGATCAGTCTAACCACCCCGACCTGCACGTAGTGGATTGTAGTGTGTGTGTGTGTGTGTGTGTGTGTGTGTGTGTGTGTGTGTGTGTGTGTGTGTGTGTGTGTGTGTGTGTGTGTGTGTGTGTGTGTGTGTGTGTGTGTGTGTGTGTGTGTGTGTGTGCGTGTGCGTGTGCGTGTGCGTGTGCGTGTGCATGTGTGTACTCACCTATTTGTGGTTACAGGGGTCGATTCACAGCTCCTGGCCCTGCCTCTTCACTGGTCGCTACTAGGTCACACTACCTTCTCCATGAGCTTTATCGTACCTCTTCTTAGAGGTAAGTCTGGCTCCTGCCTCCACTACATCACTCTCAAGATTGTTCCACTTCTTGACAACTCTGAGGCTGAAGGAATGCTTTCTCACATCCCTGTGACTCATCTAAGTCTTCAGCTTCCACTTGTGACCCCTTGTTGCTGTGTCACATCTCTGTAACATCTTGTCCCTGTCTACCTTGTCAATTCCTCTCAGTATTTTAAATGTCGTTATCATGTCCCCTCTATCCCTCGTGCCCTCCAGTGTCGTCAGGTCGCTTTACCTTAACCTCTCCTCGTAGGAGTGTGTGCAACCTCCTTCATCAGCCTATTATGTGCAGGTATCAATAATCTGGTTGATCAGACAGTCAACACTGGCTATCGGCCGCGGTGCGCGAGTGCACAAACTCTTGAGTGTACTCACAGGTACCGCCTGGCTCCCTCACGTGTTACTTATCACGTACATGTAGAGGGAGGGAGGGAGGTGGTGGGAGGAAGGTTGTGTAAGGGAGTGGGATGGTAGCGAGGGTGGTAAGGAGGAGAGGGATGGTGGGTGGGGAGAATGGAGATGGTAGGGAGTGGGGAGAAGGGTAAGTAGGGAGTGGGGAGAAGGGTTAGTAGGGAGTGGGGAGTGAGGGGTGGGTGTGGGAGCGACGAACTTGGCGTATGGATGGTCATTGATAGCGTGTGTTAGCACATACTTCCATCTTTTACACTGTCTCATTTTACTTTATTCTTCTACACACTTAATTCTCTTTTGTAATGCTGGTTTTAGTGTTTGTTAATTTTATTTGTATTGTATTGTGTGTGTGTGTGTGTGTGTGTGTGTGTGTGTGTGTGTGTGTGTGTGTGTGTGTGTGTGTGTGTGTGTGTGTGTGTGTGTGTTATAAATAATTTCCCCTTGTCAAGAGCGTTGAGTGACCTACACGGTCACAGTTCACTGTGAATATCACTACTAATACTAACCATACAACGGGTGGGGATAGAACCCGCGACTACTACTACCAACACTACTACTACTACTACTACTACTACTACTACTACTACTACTACTACTACTACTACTACTACTACTACTACTACTACTACTACTACTACTACTGTATATTCATTTGGCGTTAGGTTAAAAATCAGATTTGGTTTGATTAAATTAGGTTTATTAACCTCGGAAGTCTGTGCAGTCTACCCCAGGCTCGTGCAACTTCGTATTTGTCAAGATGTGCAACAGACCTTCCTAGCATGGGGTCAGTAGACCTGCTGCAATGCTCCTTCTTTCTTATCTTCTTATGTACCTACTATCTCAAGCTTTAATACTCAAAGGTGCTCAGACGGTGCAACATGAATACACTAAGGAAACACAATAAGTATCAAGCGCCCAAGACTGTTCAACAGCCTCCCACCAAGCTGCTTTCAAGAGGGAGCTAGATAAATACCTAAAGTCAGTACCCGACCAGTCGGTCTGTGATTCGTACTTTGGACTACGTGCGGCCAGCAGTAACAACATGATTGATTAGGGCCTGATCCACCGGGAGGCCTGGTCAAGGACTGGGTCACGGGGGCGTTGACCCCCGGAACACCCTCTAAGTTAGACTCCAGGACAAGAAATCTGTCGTAAGAACATAAAGAGTACTGCAGCAGGCCTTACTGGCCCATGCTAGGCAGGTCCTAGTCACCTACTGGCCCAAGCCAGTTAGGTCCAAGTCACATCCACATAACAAAGTTATAATATTTCCCTACAGCCAGGTTGCATTGAACATCTCTAAAGTACTCACACAAGCTAACACTAGAGTCTCCATTGCAACTAGTACTTCCATAAAAGATCTGACTAGGACGAAATCGAAGAATATTGAACCAATCAACGCAGGGTTTTATACTATCCCCTGTGGAGGCTGCGACAGAATATACGTAGGTGAAATAGCATGAACACATTAATGCATGTAGGAACGATAACTTGAACAATGCCTGCGTACAGCACCGGAATTCCACCAACCACCTCATGAAATTTAACGGCGCCTGCCTAGTAATTAAAGAACCCAGTTTCCGTAGACGTAAAATACCTTGAATCATCATTAATTGCTATTTCTAACACAAACAGAATAAAGGCAGCAGTATCATCTCTGAAGTATTAGCAAGAATTCTCAATGCAGTAAACCTTGCCACCATATAGCTGCTGCCTACCACTTACAACGATTATATTATGTTTTGCACCTCATTCTGTGTATATATATATATATATATATATATATATATATATATATATATATATATATATATATATATATATATATATACACCCTGTGTCATAAGAACATAAGAACATAAGAACGAAGGAACACTGCAGAAGGCCTACTGGCCCATGCGAGGCAGGTCCAAGTCCCTACCGGCTTAAGCCAATGCACCCAACCTAGTCAGGTCAGGTCACATTGACTTAAGGGAGGAACACGGCAACCGACCTGTTAGCACAAGCTATCAGGTCTAACTCACACCCACCCACATCTACTCATGTATTTATCCAACCTATTTTTAAAGCTACACAACGTTCTGGCCTCTATAACGGTACTTGGGAGTTTGTTCCACTCATCCACAACTCTATTACCAAACCAGTACTTTCCTATATCCTTCCTGAATCTGAATTTTTCCAACTTAAAACCATTGCTGCGAGTCCTGTCTAGGCTAGATATTTTCAGCACACTATTTACATCCCCTTTATTTATTCCTGTCTTCCACTTATAAACCTCAATCATATCCCCCCTAATTCTACGTCTTTCTAGAGAGTGCAGTTTCAGGGCCCTTAGTCTATCCTCATAGGGAAGGTTTCTGATACATGGGATCATCTTTGTCATCCTCCTTTGTACATTTTCCAGAGAATTTATATCCATTCTGTAATACGGTGAAAAAAACTGTGCAGCATAATCTAAATGAGGCCTAACCAAGGATGTATAGAGTTGAAGAACAACCTGAGGACTCCTATTATTTATGCTTCTTGATATGAAGCCAAGGATTCTATTAGCTTTATTGCGAACACTTATGCACTGTTGTCTTGGTTTCAGATTACTGCTAACCAGAACTCCTAAATCTTTTTCGCAATCCGTAATATTAAGATCTACATTATTTAGTTTATATGTGGCATGGTTATTGTCCTGTCCAACATTTAGAACTTTGCATTTGTCTATATTAAACTGCATCTGCCACTTCTCCGACCACTGCATCAGTCTATTCAAATCTTCCTGGAGTGCTCGAATGTCCTCGTCAGAATGAATTCGACGGCCTATTTTGGTGTCATCGGCAAACTTGCCGATGTCGCTCTTTATGCCCTCATCTATGTCGTTTATGTAGATTGTGAACAGCAGGGGGCCCAACACTGACCCCTGTGGAACACCGCTCGTGACGCTTCCCCACTCTGATTTCTCCCCATTTATGCAAACTCTCTGCTGCCTATTTGTCAACCATGCCTCTATCCAGGAAAAAATTTCTCCTCCTATTCCATGTGCTTTAATTTTCCTCAATAGTCTCTGATGTGGGACCCTGTCAAAAGCCTTACTGAAGTCCATATACACAATATCATATTCATTACCATGATCTACCTCCTCAAATACCTTAGTGAAAAAAGTTAATAAATTCGTAAGGCAGGAACGCCCCTTTGTAAAACCATGCTGAGATTCGTTGATTAATTTATGCTTTTCAAGGTGGCTACGATAAAATGTCACATTGGTTGCACTTGTGTCCTTTTACCTAACATAAGAAGGAAGAAAAATAAAGACAAATGCATTATAATGCTATCTTTTATTGACAACGTTTCGCCTACGTAATGGGATTTATCAAGTCACAAACAGATTTACCTGAGTGAATAGTACATGAGTATTTAGAGTGTGGAGAGTGTGAGTCATATTTAGAGTGTGGAGAGTGTGAGTCATATTTAGAGTGTGGAGAGTGTGAGTCATATTTAGAGTGTGGAGAGTGTGAGTCATATTTAGAGTGTGGAGAGTGTGAGTCATATTTAGAGTGTGGAGAGTGTGAGTCATATTTAGAGTGTGGAGTGTGTGAGTCATATTTAGAGTGTGGAGAGTGTGAGTCATATTTAGAGTGTGGAGAGTGTGAGTCATATTTAGAGTGTGGAGAGTGTGAGTCATATTTAGAGTGTGGAGTGTGTGAGTCATATTTAGAGTGTGGAGAGTGTGAGTCATATTTAGAGTGTGGAGAGTGTGAGTCATATTTAGAGTGTGGAGAGTGTGAGTCATATTTAGAGTGTGGAGAGTCAGGTGGGGAATGCTAGGTTGGATATAAGACGGACCTGTAAGGGACCGTCGAGAATTTATTTATTTATTTAGAAATTTAAGCATACATACAGAGGTACAAAAAAATACAGGTAAGAGCAGCATGCCAAAGCCACTTATATGCATAGCATTACGGGCTGGCTTAAAATTAACTTGGTAGGTTGGATCTGAGACGGATCCCCAAGGTACCGGCGGGTGTGTACGTACGTAGTTATGTTCAACTATGTTATAGAAGTCGTTGTTATGGTGATTCCAGGATTCTACGGTACTGTGTGTCTTCCTCTCTGATAAGTCTTGCGTTTCGGTAGTTGATTAAATGGTTGTGGAAATTTCGGTGTTGAACGCAGGCGTTCCTTAAAATCGTCCGATCTGCCTATATACTGGTGTTCTGAAATACGTGTTTGGAGGCCTCTGGAAGTTTCGCCCACGTATAATTGGTTGCAATCATTACAAGGGATTATGTATACCCCTGCAGAGGATTGAACCGTATCCTGTCTATTACTGGTGATGTCCTTGATGGTGGTGGATGTGGAGGTAGAAACCTGGAATGAGTTATTGGAAAAGATGTTGAAAATGTGTTGGGAAACGGAGTTGGTGGAGAGGACTATGTATCTCTCCTCGGCAATGTCTTCTCTGGGTGAATTAAAGAAGCTATATGCCCTGCGTCTTTAGTCTCTGTTGAAGTGACGAGGATAGTAAAGTTTAGAAAATACTTGTTCAATGAGAGAGCATTCTTCCTCAAGGAACTCATTGCTACAGATTCTGAGTGCGAGCAGGAAAAAGCCTATAATTACACCACACCATGTTTGGTTTTGGTGTCGTGATGAGAGTAGAAGTGGAGAAGATCGTGTTGGTTGGTAGTTTGTCCATAGAGATTGCAGACGTCGGGTATACTTAACTAGGAACGTGGTTCATCACAAAGCACTAGGAACGTAACTTGATTCGTCACAAAGCACAAGGAACGTACTTGGTTCATCACAAAGCACAAGGAACGTACTTGATTCATCACAGAGCACTAGGAACGTACTTGGTTCATCACAAAGCACAAGGAACGTACTTGATTCGTCACAAAGCACTAGGAACGTACTTGATTCATCACAGAGCACTAGGAACGTACTTGGTTCATCACAAAGCACAAGGAACGTACTTGGTTCATCACAAAGCACAAGGAACGTACTTGATTCATCACAGAGCACTAGGAACGTACTTGGTTCATCACAAAGCACAAGGAACGTACTTGATTCGTCACAAAGCACTAGGAACGTACTTGATTCATCACAAAGCACTAGGAACGTACTTGGTTCATCACAAAGCACAAGGAACGTACTTGGTTCATCACAAAGCACAAGGAACGTACTTGGTTCATCACAAAGCACAAGGAACGTACTTGGTTCATCACAGAGCACTAGGAACGTACTTGGTTCATCACAAAGCACAAGGAACGTACTTGGTTCATCACAGAGCACTAGGAACGTACTCTGGAACGGAGACGAAGGGAGGTATCTTGTTATCTATATATAGAAAGTACTTGAGGGTCAGCACTCTAATCTATTCCTTAAAATAACATACCACTTTAACGAGTTCCCACTAACTTGTATACACACGCCGGTTATAACTACTATTAGTACTATTATTACTACTACTACTACTACCACCACTACCAGATAGTTGTGACAGAAGGATAGTAGTACCATCCTGGATGGTTGTATGACAGAAGGGTAGTACCTTCCTGGATAGTTATTTGACAGATGGTTGCTGTCTAGCGGTTAATTACCCTCATCACCTGTGTTTTACTCAGCTGTTTGCCAGGCAGGTGTGTTTGTGTAAGGTGTTTACGTCGCAGGTACGTTTGTGTAAGGTGTTTACGTGGAAAGGTTGTCACTAGGTTTGTCCCTATTCACCCCTAAGTCCTTGCTTATCATGCTTATCATATCAGAGTGGCGGAGAAAACGACCTTGTGATAGTAGCCTTGTAGGCCGTTACCCCACTAGCATTCATGGCTCGCTGCTTGTGTATTTGTGATTGCAGGGGTCGTGCGTGCGTGTGTGTGTGTGTGTGTGTGTGTGTGTGTGTGTGTGTGTGTGTGTGTGTGTGTGTGTGTGTGTGTGTGTGTACTCACCTATGTGTGTACTCACCTATGTGTGGTTGCAGGACTCGAGTCTCAGCTCCTGGTTCCACCTCTTCGCTGGTCGCTATTTGATTCACTCTCTCTTGGCTTCGAGACACTATGTATGGATCCTGCCTCTGCCACTCAACTTCCTGACCACTCTTAGGCCGAAGAAATACTTCCTAACATCCCTGTGACTCATCTGTGTTTTCAACTTCCACTTGCGGTCTACAAAAGAAGTACAGCTTTGCCCTTCTCCAATTTTCACAACTTTGCACTTGCTGGGGTTAAACTCCAGAAGCCACTTGTCAGACCAGACCTGCAGGTTGTTCGTGGTTCTCCACTACCTGGTACTACCATGTAGTGTACTCTTGTGGTTCTCCACTACCTGGTACTACCATGTAGTGTACTCTTGTGGTTCTCCACTACCTGGTACTAGCATGTAGTGTACTCTTGTGGTTCTCCACTACCTGGTACTAGCATGTAGTGTACTCTTGTAGTTTTTCACTCTACTCTTATCTAATATATGTGTAAAAGGGAGAGAACGTGATAGGGGCCAAGTACCCTTATCACAAGGTGACAAAGGCAGGACACACACTCTCTCTCTCACACACACACACACACACACACACACACACACACACACACACACACACACACACACACACACACACACACACACACACACACACACACACACACACACACACACACACACACACACACACACACACACACACACACAGTCATGTAGCGATAAATAAATATTTTAGTGTAGGTGGCCGTGCATTGAGTTGAATGAATTTCGGTGTTTATTCGCCGAATTGTGTTTGCGGGGGGTCGAGTCAACTAGTCCGAGCACTGAGCACTATGAAACAAGCACTGCGTCACTGGTACTAAGCAGTACTCACTTTATATATAGACTTACTTAGGCAGGTCTCCAGGCTAGGCTAGTAAAAGATAAGATTTTGTCGGGATTTTTAACCCCGGAGGGTTAGCCACCCAGGATAACCCAAGAAAGTCAGTGAGTCATCGAGGACTGTCTTATTTCCATTGTGGTTCTCATTATTTCCATTGGGATCCTCATTATTTCCATTGGGGTCCTCATTATTTCCATTGGGGTCCTCATTATTTCCATTGGGATCCTCATTATTTCCATTGGGGTCCTCATTATTTCCATTGGGATCCTCATTATTTCCATTGGGGTCCTCATTATTTCCATTGGGGTCCTCATTATTTCCATTGGGATCCTCATTATTTCCATTGGGGTCCTCATTATTTCCATTGGGGTCCTCATTATTTCCATTGGGGTCCTCATTATTTCCATTGGGGTCCTCATTATTTCCATTGGGGTCCTCATTATTTCCATTGGGGTCCTCATTATTTCCATTGGGGTCCTCATTATTTCCATTGGGGTCCTCATTATTTCCATTGGGGTCCTCATTATTTCCATTGGGATCCTCATTATTTCCATTGGGGTCCTCATTATTTCCATTGGGGTCCTCATTATTTCCATTGGGGTCCTCATTATTTCCATTGGGGTCCTCATTATTTCCATTGGGGTCCTCATTATTTCCATTGGGATCCTCATAATTTCCATTGGGGTCCTCATTATTTCCATTGGGGTCCTCATTATTTCCATTGGGGTCCTCATTATTTCCATTGGGATCCTCATTATTTCCATTGGGGTCCTCATTATTTCCATTAAGGGTCCTCATTATTTCCATTGGGGTCCTCATTATTTCCATTAAGGGTCCTCATTATTTCCATTGGGATCCTCATTATTTCCATTGGGGTCCTCATTATTTCCATTGGGGTCCTCATTATTTCCATTGGGGTCCTCATTATTTCCATTGGGATCCTCATTATTTCCATTGGGGTCCTCATTATTTCCATTGGGATCCTCATTATTTCCATTGGGGTCCTCATTATTTCCATTAAGGGTCCTCATTATTTCCATTGGGGTCCTCATTATTTCCATTGGGGTCCTCATTATTTCCATTTGGATCCTCATTATTTCCATTAAGGGTCCTCATTATTTCCATTGGGGTCCTCATTATTTCCATTAAGGGTCCTCATTATTTCCATTGGGGTCCTCATTATTTCCATTAAGGGTCCTCATTATTTCCATTGGGGTCCTCATTATTTCCATTAAGGGTCCTCATTATTTCCATTGGGGTCCTCATTATTTCCATTGGGGTCCTCATTATTTCCATTAAGGGTCCTCATTATTTCCATTGTGGTTCTCATTATTTCCATTAAGGGTCCTCATTATTTCCATTGGGGTCCTCATTATTTCCATTGTGGTTCTCATTATTTCCATTGGGGTCCTCATTATTTCCATTGGGGTCCTCATTATTTCCATTAAGGGTCCTCATTATTTCCATTGGGGTCCTCATTATTTCCATTGGGTTCCTCATTATTTCCATTGGGGTCCTCATTATTTCCATTAAGGGTCCTCATTATTTCCATTGGGGTCCTCATTATTTCCATTGGGGTCCTCATTATTTCCATTGGGGTCCTCATTATTTCCATTGGGGTCCTCATTATTTCCATTAAGGGTCCTCATTATTTCCATTGGGGTCCTCATTATTTCCATTGGGATCCTCATTATTTCCATTGGGGTCCTCATTATTTCCATTGGGGTCCTCATTATTTCCATTGGGGTCCTCATTATTTCCATTGGGGTCCTCATTATTTCCATTAAGGGTCCTCATTATTTCCATTGGGGTCCTCATTATTTCCATTGGGATCCTCATTATTTCCATTGGGGTCCTCATTATTTCCATTAAGGGTCCTCATTATTTCCATTGGGGTCCTCATTATTTCCATTGGGGTCCTCATTATTTCCATTGGGGTCCTCATTATTTCCATTGGGGTCCTCATTATTTCCATTAAGGGTCCTCATTATTTCCATTAAGGGTCCTCATTATTTCCATTGGGGTCCTCATTATTTCCATTAAGGGTCCTCATTATTTCCATAACTGAAGTACGTTTAGAACATCAGGAAGGAGGGACACTGCAGCAGGCCTACACTGCAGCAGGCCTACTCTCCCATACTTGGCAAGTTTTTCTCAAACCCACTAACAAATATATGCACTCAACCAGTTAGCAATGTTACTTAAACAAAAATATTCGTATCCTGGGGTCAGCGCCCCCCGCGGCCTCTGCAGCCACACACAGACACACACACACACACACACACACACACACACACACACACACACACACACACACACACACACACACACACACACATTAAACAGTTGTTAAGGTAATTTTTAAATTTAATAAAATGATATCCTTCATAAATGTGGTGACACAGTATTGTGTATGATTGGTAGCGCACTCAGCTCACACACTGAGGTCCGTGGTTCGATCCCCGGTACGGGTGGAAACATTACGACGTGTTTCCTTAAGATACCTGCTGTCCATGTTCACCTAGCATTAAGTAGGTACCTGGGTATTAGTCACCTTACCGTTGCTGTCTCTGTTCACCTAGCAGTAAAATAGGTACCTGGGTGTTAGTGTACTGGTGTGGGTCGCATCCTGAGGACAAAATTGACTTAATTTGACCGAAATGCTGCATAACCAGGGACTTTCTATTATTAATGTCAGCTATTGTCTGTAAGTTGTATCGTGTACCTGTAGAAATAGAGATTATTATTATTATTATTATTATTATTATTATTATTATTATTATTATTATTATTATTATTATTATTATTATTATTATTATGTTGTATTCCTGCACATAAGATTGATGAATGGGGCGGTGGTTGGGGGGGGATGTTATTGGCTGACTGCGGTAGATGGTGGCCCCTGATTGGCTGGCCTAGCTAGCCCGCTGTGACGTTAACCATTGACGTGGCGGGGTGTCATTGGGTCCTGCTGTAGTGCTGTGACTTGGCGTTACGTGTCATTGACTGACGTGATATGGGCGTTACGTAGAACAGTGAGTGACGTAACTTGTGCGTTACGTAGCACTATGTGACGCAGCTCAACAGATATCAACAGTCAATGGACAACAGACAATAACTTGCTGTTCAGCGGTGACTAATTTAAACTGTTTAGACTCGCGAGGCTTGAAAACCTCAAGACGAGCATAGTAAACACGACCAGTCAGACCACATCACAGAACGTAAAGAACAGGTAAAAGGTCTTAGGAATAATCATGTCAGAGTAAATCTGTCATTTGGAGAACACTGTAAAGACAACAATGACTAGGATTAATGAGAGGTTGTTTATGATTAGGGTAGGTAAGATAAGGTAAGGTTAGGGTAGGTAAGATAAGGTAAGGGTAGGTTAGGGTAAGATAAGGTAAGGTTAGGGTAGGTAAGATAAGGTAAGGCTAGGTTAGGGTAAGGTTAGGGTAGGTAAGATAAGGTAAGATTAGGGTAGGTAAGATAAGGTAAGGTTAGGGTAGGTAAGATAAGGTAAGGTTAGGGCAGGTAAGATAAGGTAAGGTTAGGTTAGGGTAAGATAAGGTAAGGTTAGGGTAGGTAAGATAAGGTAAGGCTAGGTTAGGGTAAGATAAGGTAAGGTTAGGGTAGGTAAGATAAGGTAAGGCTAGGTTAGGGTAAGATAAGGTAAGGTTAGGGTAGGTAAGATAAGGTAAGGTTAGGGTAGGTAAGATAAGGTAAGGTTAGGGTAGGTAAGATAAGGTAAGATTAGGGTAGGTAAGATAAGGTAAGGTTAGGGCAGGTAAGATAAGGTAAGGTTAGGTTAGGGTAAGATAAGGTAAGGTTAGGGTAAATAAGGTAAGGTAAGGTTAGGATAGGTAAGATAAGGTAAGGTTAGGGCAGGTAAGATAAGGTAAGGTTAGGTTAGGGTAAGATAAGGTAAGGTTAGGGTAAGTAAGGTAAGGTAAGGTTAGGATAGGTAAGATAAGGTAAGGTTAGGGCAGGTAAGATAAGGTAAGGTTAGGTTAGGGTAAGATAAGGTAAGGTTAGGGTAAGTAAGGCAAGGTAAGGTTAGGGTAGGTAAGATAAGGTAAGGTTAGGGTAGGTAAGATAAGGTAAGATTAGGGCAGGTAAGATAAGGTAAGGTTAGGGTAGGTAAGATAAGGTAAGGTTAGGGTAGGTAAGATAAGGTAAGGTTAGGGTAGGTAAGATAAGGTAAGGTTAGGTTAGGTAAGATAAGGTAAGGTTAAGGTAGGTAAGGTAAGGTTAGGTTAGTTTAGGTAAGGTGTTAGGTTAGGTGAGGTAAGGTAAGGTTATGCTAGGTTAGGTTAGGTTAGGTTAGGTGTTAGGTTAGGTTAGGTTAGGTGTTAGGTTAGGTTAGGTGAGGTTAGGTTAAGTTAGATTAGGTTAGGTTAAGTTAGGTTAGGTTAGGTGTTAGGTTAGGTTAGGTGAGGAGGTTAGGTTATGTTAGGTTAAGTTAGATTAGGTTAGGTTAAGTTAAGTTAGGTTAGGTTAGGTTAGGTTAGGTTAGGTTAGGTGTTAGGTTAGGTTAGATGAGGTGAGGTTAGGTTATGTTAGGTTAAGTTAGATTAGGTTAGGTTAAGTTAGGTTAGGTTAGATTAGGTAAGGTTAGGTTATGTTAGGTTAAGTTAGGTTAGGTTTGTCAGGAAACAGGACAAGTGTTTCCTGACGTGGGCCTTAATTATAAGATGACCCGCACCTGGAGCCTTTGGTCACCTGACCAAGGCCTTCCGCTGGCTTATCCCTACACCTCTTTTAAAATTATGTCACATGTACAGAGGTTATATAGTGCCCAGTGAGCCATTTTACCTACCGGGAGTGCCTGGAGGCATGGCAGTGCTCTCAAGCGTAGACGACAACGACACCTGGAACTGTACGTGGTAGACACTAAACCAGTTACAGGTGGGTCATAGTTAAACCATGTTTTTCTTTTTACCAGGTGATTGACACATGTCAAGCTCACGTACCTGGTCGTGACAGGTACCTTGTATTTCTTGACGACAGCTAAACGTTTGTCGGTAATTCATCTAAAATATAAAGTGTTCTGAAAAGTCGTGGTTCCCTTACACTTACTGTTTGTATGTAGGGAGGGTGCTGAAGAGTCTTGGTCCTTTTAGACTTATGCACATAGGAAGGGTGTTGAAGGGCTCTTGATCCACGGCATTGGACTCGTTCTTCCTCTTTGTATCGACCCTAAATGTTTCCCATTCATCCTAGGCTCTGTAGGACCCTACGGGTTTACCACTTAACTGGTATCGGTCTTTGAGCACTGTTTTGAGTCTGTAATTACAGATAAGACACCAGACAGACACCATGCAGATACAGACACTCAGACGTACAGATATACAGACAGACAAGCTGGCAGAGACACTACGCAGACAGTAGACAGACGAGCATACGAACAGACAGATATTAGATAGAGAGGTAGACACAGATACTAGACAGGCATAGACACTTGACAGGCAGACACAGACACTTGACAGGCCGACATAGACACTAGACAGGTAGACACAGACACTAGACAGGCACCAGACAGACAGACAGCCAAGCAGACAGACAGACACCAGACAGGGTCCAGCAAGTCAGCTTTAAGAGTGTCCCGACACGCACTCTGAGAGTTTGTAGACACCTCTCTCTCTCTCTCTCTCTCTCTCTTATGTTCTCTTTCCCCTCTTATTCTTGCTTTTCCCCTTTCTTACCTCTATCTCTGTCCCCTCTCTCTCCCCCCCCCCCGTCACTCTTACCGCTTTTCATCCTGTTCTCTCTCTTGTACCTATTTTTCGTTGAGCTTTTCTGTGGTGATAGAGAGATCTTAATATAGAGTGTCAGCTGTGTATGGGATGGAGTCGGATCAGGACCACGGGTGCGGAACCTTCTTCAGTCAAATACAGAGGGAGCAGTAGCAATGACATAAAGATGTATGTAATCAGTCCATCGACCATGGAGCTGAACTCTTCTCCAGGCTGAGGGACTGACCACCACAAATACTTTTTCTCCAAGGTTGATGGACTGATTATGTCATCTTTATTTTATTTCTTCTGCTGCCTCTGTATTTGACTGACGAAGTCTACTGTGTAGGTGAAATGTTTCATCAATGAAGATACCCAACTGTTGCACCTACCTGGAGGTTACCTGGAGGTTATTCCAGGGATCAACGCCCCTGCGGCCCGGTCCATGACCAGGCCTCCCGATGGATCAGGGCCTGATCAACTAGGCTGTTACTGCTGGCCGCACGCAGTCCGACGTACGAGCCACAGCCCGGCTGATCCGGCACTGACTTTAGGTATCTGTCCAGCTCTCTCTTGAAGGCAGCCAGGCGCTTATTGGTAATTCCCCTAATGCTTGATGGGAGGCTGTTGAACAGTTTTGGGCCCCAGACACTTATGGTGTTTTCTCTTAGTGTACCAATGGCGCCCCTACTTTTTATTGGGGGCATTTTGCATCGCCTGCCCAGTCTTTTACTTTCGTAGGGAGTGATTTCTGTGTGCAGATTTGGGACCATTCCTTCCAAGATTTTCCAAGTGTAGATTATGATATATCTCTCCCTCCTGCGTTCCAACGAGTACAAGTCAAGTGCTTCCAAGCGTTCCCAGTAGTTAAGGTGCTTGACAGAACTTATACGTGCAGTAAAGGATCTCTGTACACTCTCTAGATCTGCGATTTCACCTGCTTTGAATGGAGATGTTAATGTACAGCAGTATTCCAGCCTAGAGAGAACAAGTGATTTGAAAAGGATCATCATGGGCTTGGCATCTCTCGTTTTGAAAGTTCTCATTATCCATCCTATCATTTTCTTTGCACGTGCGATCGTGGCATTGTTGTGATCCTTGAAAGTGAGATCCTCAGACATTACTACTCCCAGGTCCCTTACATTATTTTTCCGCTCTGTTGTATGTGTTTTAATCCTCAACATTTTTCTAAGTTGAGAGACCGCACTAAAGTTACTTGTAACTTTATAAAGCCGCACTCAAGAAATTTTGATTGGATATATTGCTAAATATATCGTTGAGAGATGGTAGTTCCCGGATGATAGTAGGGATGGACTATCATCAGAGATGGTAGTTCCCGGGTGATAGTAGGGATGGACTATCATTAGAGATGGTAGTTCCCGGATGATAGTAGGGATGGACTATCATTAGAGATGGTAGTTCCCGGATGATAGTAGGGATGGACTATCATCAGAGATGGTAGTTCCCGGGTGATAGTAGGGATGGACTATCATCAGAGATGGTAGTTCCCGGGTGATAGTAGGGATGGACTATCATTAGAGATGGTAGTTCCCGAATGATAGTAGGGATGGACTATCATTAGATGGTAGTTCCCGGGTGATAGTAGGGATGGACTATCATTAGAGATGGTAGTTCCCGGATGATAGTAGGGATGGACTATCATTAGAGATGGTAGTTCCCGGATGATAGTAGGGATGGACTATCATTAGAGATGGTAGTTCCCGGGTGATAGTAGGGATGGACTATCATTAGAGATGGTAGTTCCCGGATGATAGTAGGGATGGACTATCATTAGAGATGGTAGTTCCCGGATGATAGTAGGGATGGACTATCATTAGAGATGGTAGTTGATAGTAGGGATGGACTATCATTAGAGATGGTAGTTCCCGGGTGATAGTAGGGATGGACTATCATTAGAGATGGTAGTTGATAGTAGGGATGGACTATCATTAGAGATGGTAGTTGATAGTAGGGATGGACTATCATTAGAGATGGTAGTTGATAGTAGGGATGGACTATCATTAGAGATGGTAGTTCCCGGATGATAGTAGGGATGGACTATCATTAGAGATGGTAGTTCCCGGATGATAGTAGGGATGGACTATCATTAGAGATGGTAGTTCCCGGATGATAGTAGGGATGGACTATCATTAGAGATGGTAGTTTTCGGGTGATAGTAGGGATGGACTATCATTAGAGATGGTAGTTTTCGGGTGATAGTAGGGATGGACTATCATTAGAGATGGTAGTTTTCGGGTGATAGGGATGGACTATCATTAGAGATGGTAGTTTTCGGGTGATAGTAGGGATGGACTATCATTTGAGATGGTAGTTTTCGGTTGATAGTAGGGATGGACTATCATTAGAGATGGTAGTTTTCGGGTGATAGTAGGGATGGACTATCATTAGAGATGGTAGTTTTCGGGTGATAGTAGGGATGGACTATCATTAGAGATGGTAGTTCCCGGATGATAGTAGGGATGGACTATCATTAGAGATGGTAGTTTTCGGGTGATAGTAGGGATGGACTATCATTAGAGATGGTAGTTTTCGGGTGATAGTAGGGATGGACTATCATTAGAGATGGTAGTTTTCGGGTGATAGTAGGGATGGACTATCATTAGAGATGGTAGTTCCCGGATGATAGTAGGGATGGACTATCATTAGAGATGGTAGTTTTCGGGTGATAGTAGGGATGGACTATCATTAGAGATGGTAGTTTTCGGGTGATAGTAGGGATGGACTATCATTAGAGATGGTAGTTCCCGGATGATAGTAGGGATGGACTATCATTAGAGATGGTAGTTTTCGGGTGATAGTAGGGATGGACTATCATTAGAGATGGTAGTTCCCGGATGATAGTAGGGATGGACTATCATTAGAGATGGTAGTTTTCGGGTGATAGTAGGGATGGACTATCATTAGAGATGGTAGTTCCCGGATGATAGTAGGGATGGACTATCATTAGAGATGGTAGTTCCCGGATGATAGTAGGGATGGACTATCATTAGAGATGGTAGTTCCCGGGTGATAGTAGGGATGGACTATCATTAGAGATGGTAGTTCCCGGATGATAGTAGGGATGGACTATCATTAGAGATGGTAGTTCCCGGATGATAGTAGGGATGGACTATCATTAGAGATGGTAGTTCCCGGATGATAGTAGGGATGGACTGTCATTAGAGATGGTAGTTCCCGGATGATAGTAGGGATGGACTATCATTAGAGATGGTAGTTTTCGGGTGATAGTAGGGATGGACTATCATTAGAGATGGTAGTTCCCGGATGATAGTAGGGATGGACTATCATTAGAGATGGTAGTTTTCGGGTGATAGTAGGGATGGACTATCATTAGAGATGGTAGTTTTCGGATGATAGTAGGGATGGACTGTCATTAGAGATGGTAGTTCCCTGGTGATAGTAGGGATAGACTATCATTAGAGATGGTAGTTCCCGGGTGATAGTAGGGATGGACTATCATTAGAGATGGTAGTTCCCGGGTGATAGTAACTGCAGCTCTGCTGGAAGGTGACCTTTGAAGCTGTCGTAGCTGATGAACCTTTAATGGAATACTGGACAATATTCTCTTCCACACACTGAAGTCTCCCAGCTCAGACTGACACTACTGAAGTCTCCCAGCTCAGGTTGACACTACTGAAGTCTCCCAGCTCAGGTTGACACTACTGAAGTCTCCCAGCTCAGGTTGACACTACTGAAGTCTCCCAGCTCAGACTGACACTACTGAAGTCTCCCAGCTCAGACTGACACTACTGAAGTCTCCCAGCTCAGGTTGACACTACTGAAGTCTCCCAGCTCAGGTTGACATTACTGAAGTCTCCCAGCTCAGGTTGACACTACTGAAGTCTCCCAGCTCAGACTGACACTACTGAAGTCTCCCAGCTCAGGCTGACACTACTGAAGTCTCTCAGCTCAGGCTGACTACTGAAGTCTCCCAGCTCAAGCTGACACAACTGAAGTCACCCAGCTCAGGCTGACACTACTGAAGTCTCCCGGTTCAGGCACACCATGGCACCCTGTATAAAGTGACACACCATGGCACCCTGTATAAAGTGACACACCATGGCACCCTGTATAAAGTGACACTATGGTTCCTGAGGAACATTCTACAGTTTCAAGAATAGGTATGATAGGTACCGTCAGGCCGGGAACCAATAATTTTTGGATGTTGCAATTTAATAGGCGGGGCCAGGAGCTGAGACTTGACGCCTAAAATAACAACTCGGTAATGGAAGGTAATAAGGTTTGATGAAGGTATGTAGGGGTTCTCTGTACCACAGGACTTTGTTAGAGGAACTGAGTACTCACACACACCTACCTCTTCCTGCCTATATATACCCGTCCTGGTCCACTTCTGGTTAGTGTGACTTTGTAAATGGTCCAAGTCGGACCGAAACGTCGTCGCAAGCTCCTCTCTTCTATGTGCGGGTGCGGGTTATTTGTGTACCAAATGGTACATGACTGAAGTCTCCTCTAATAAATGTAGTGAAGTGTACGTAAGTGTCTTTTTGCACAGCTTGTCGGCATGGCCATACCATTTCTAAGTGACGTTGCTACTATCACCTAGAACCAGGCACCTGCCTGCCTCCCTCCACCTGACACCTGCTGGCCCAGTCTTCACGGCCAATTGAATCTCATTCCTTTACTTGCTGGCCATCTTTCTGACTTTTCGGTGGATTTATTTGACCTTACCTCCCTGTCCCTGGTGGTCTGTGTTACCCGAAATTGTGGCAGAATTTGTGGTAGTGGAGAAGATTACAGGTCTGCCAGATCATTATGATGGTGACTCAGTGTTGATATTCGCTGCCGCGGGGTGAGGATGAGGCTGTCGTACGGGGCAACCACAACCACCCTTGCTGCCGAGGGGCGAGGATGAGGCTGTCGTACGGGGTAACCACAACCACCCTTGCTGCCGCGGAGTGAGGATGAGGCTGTCGTACGGGGCAACCACAACCACCCTTGCTGCCGGGGGCGAGGATGAGGCTGTCGTATGGGGCAACCACAACCACCCTTGCTGCCGCGGGGTGAGGGTGAATCTGTCGTACAGGGTAACCACAACCACCCTTGCTGCCGCGGGGTGAGGATGAGGCTGTCGTACGGGGCAACCACAACCACCCTTGCTGCCGCGGGGTGAGAATGAGGCTGTCTTACAGGACAACCACAACCACTCTTGCTTCCGCGGAGTGAGGATGAGGCTGTAGTGCGGGGCAACCACAACCCACCCACCTGACACCAGTACTCTCATCTGACACACAAGTACTCTCATCTACCACACCTGACACCAGCACTTTCATCTACCTCCCGTATACCATTGATATACCCGCTGTTACTGCTGCTGCTGCTGGTCCTGCTATTGTTGCTGTTACTGGTTCTTAGGCGGCTACTGCTGCTAGTCTTGCAGTTGCTCATCCTTCTACTGCTGTTGCAGCTACTGTTAATCCTACTGCTGCTCCTAATCCTTCTGAGGCTGCTGCTGAGCCTGCTGTTGCTGTTAGCCTTTCCGCTGCTGGTGGTTCTGGTGCTACTGCTAGTTCTGCTGCTGGCCCTGTTGTTGCTGCTAGTCTTTCTGCTGCTGGTGGTTCTGCTGTTGCTGCTAGTCCTGCTGCTGCCACAGGTGCTAGTCCTGCTACTGCCACAGGTGCTAGTCCTGCTACTGCCACAGGTGCTAGTCCTGCTACTGCCACAGGTGCTAGTCCTGCTACTGCCACAGGTGCTAGTCCTGCTGCTGCCACAGGTGCTAGTCATGCTGCTGCCACAGGTGCTAGTCCTGCTACTGTCACAGGTGCTAGTCCTGCTGCTGCCACAGGTGCTAGTCCTGCTACTGCCACAGGTGCTAGTCCTGCTACTGCCACAGGTGCTAGTCCTGCTACTGCCACTGGTGCTAGTCCTGCTACTGCCACAGGTGCTAGTCCTGCTGCTGCCACAGGTGCTAGTCCTGCTGCTGCCACAGGTGCTAGTCCTGCTGCTGCCACAGGTGCTAGTCCTGCTACTGCCACTGGTGCTAGTCCTGCTACTGCCACAGGTGCTAGTCCTGCTGCTGCCACAGGTGCTAGTCCTGCTGCTGCCACAGGTGCTAGTCCTGCTACTGCCACAGGTGCTAGTCCTGCTACTGCCACAGGTGCTAGTCCTGCTACTGCCACAGGTGCTAGTCCTGCTACTGCCACTGGTGCTAGTCCTGCTACTGCCACAGGTGCTAGTCCTGCTGCTGCCACAGGTGTTAGTCTTGCTGCTGCCACAGGTGCTAGTCCTGCTGCTGCCACAGGTGCTAGTCCTGCTGCTGCCACAGGTGCTAGTCCTGCTACTGCCACAGGTGCTAGTCCTGCTACTGCCACTGGTGCTAGTCCTGCTACTGCCACAGGTGCTAGTCCTGCTACTGCCACAGGTGCTAGTCCTGCTGCTGCCACAGGTGCTAGTCCTGCTGCTGCCACAGGTGCTAGTCTTGCTGTTGCTGTAATGCTGATGGTGTTGCAGCATTCCACACTTATCTAAGCGTGTTGACGTCAATACACGGAGGCCATGATGTCTCCACCTGCTGCTGCATCACATGTTATGGCGCCGTCAGGGGGCACACGCACATGCAAGTCTGCTGTTCCTGCCTTGTGAGACGAGAGGCAGCAGCAGCAGCAGCAGTGTCTGCTGCTGCCTCGTGGTGTTCCAGACAGGAGGAGGAAGCAGCAGCAGTACTGGCGTTTTCAACCTCACTATTTTTATCTTTAACTGTAACCGGGTTTCGAGAACTTTTCTACCCTTTCAGTCTTGTCATAAACCAGGCTTCCGTTTTTGAATGCCTGTTCAAGCAAGCTGTTAATGCTCTTTGCCGGCTGGCAGACGAAGTCATCACAGCCTGGTTGATCAGGCCATCGGATATGAGAATGAGAACTTTGTTGACTATTACTCTTTACATCTCATTTTGTGTACTGTTACACCGTCATCACAGTTGTGTGTGCTGTTACACCGTCATCACAGTTGTGTGTACTGTTACACCGTCATCACAGTTGTGTGTACTGTTACACCGTCATCACAGTTGTGTGTACTGTTACACCGTCATCACAGTTGTGTGTACTCTTACACCGTCATCACAGTTGTGTGTACTGTTACACCGTCATCACAGTTTTGTGTACTGTTACACCGTCATCACAGTTTTGTGTACTGTTACACCGTCATCACAGTTGTGTGTACTGTTACACCGTCATCACAGTTGTGTGTACTGTTACACCGTCATCACAGTTGTGTGTACTGTTACACCGTCATCACAGTTTTGTGTACTGTTACACCGTCATCACAGTTTTGTGTACTGCTACACCGTCATCACAGTTTTGTGTACTGTTACACCGTCATCACAGTTTTGTGTACTGTTACACCGTCATCACAGTTTTGTGTACTGTTACACCGTCATCACAGTTTTGTGTACTGTTACACCGTCATCACAGTTTTGTGTACTGTTACACCGTCATCACAGTTTTGTGTACTGTTACACCGTCATCACAGTTTTGTGTACTGTTACACCGTCATCACAGTTTTGTGTACTGTTACACCGTCATCACAGTTGTGTGTACTGCTACACCGTCATCACAGTTTTGTGTACTGTTACACCGTCATCACAGTTTTGTGTACTGTTACACCGTCATCACAGTTTTGTGTACTGTTACACCGTCATCACAGTTGTGTGTACTGCTACACCGTCATCAGTCATCACAGTTGTGTGTACTGTTACACCGTCATCACAGTTGCCAGAGACTTTTGCGGAGTCTCTGTATAACGCATCAATAATTTATTGTCCTCTATTGCATCCAGGATCATTGTTGTTGTTGTTGTTCTTCTTCTTCTTCTTCTTCTTCTTCTTCTTTTATTATTATTATTATTATTATTATTATTATTATTACTACTACTACTACTACTACTACTACTACTACTACTACTACTACTACTACTACTACTACTATATTATAAAGAAGCGGTAAACACATCGAAGATGATATTTCAGTTTTGTAGCGGCAGTGAGATAGGCGCCATCTTCTCTACACTCCTGATTAATTCCTTTCTAAGACAGTAGAAACTATAAAAATAAAAATGACAAATATAAATGAAGAATAAAATGAGTCATATAGATCAATATAGACATTGAAGTACAGTAGTCAGACCTAGCAACATAGACAAGTATAGTAGTCTATCCTAGCAATATAAACATGTAGGGTAATCAGTCATCACAGTAAGCTTGACTCACGAAATCGTAATGACACGATAAGCAGACACAACACTTAGAGGATTTGATCTTCCACAGACTGTATTTCCTTCTGCTGGTAATCAGAATAATACTTGACAGATGGCCGATACATTTCAGCAGGTACAGCTTAGATGAGTTGACATGCTACACCATGAACCGGGTACATCTCTCAGGAACTTCAAGGTACATCTATATAAATATAACGACAAGGTGAAGATTTAGACACATTTACAACATCTGGGTATCTTTATTTCTAGACATTTTGCCAACCAGTGACTGCATCAAAACAAGGACATAATATGAAGACTAGAATTATATATAAAAGATACGGTAATGAGTCCCTGAGCCTCGGAGTTGTTGAAGATCACCGTAGTCTTGGAGACTCTCAAGAATGTGAAGCACAGGTTTGGCGCTTTTATACTGGCGTCAGATGAGGATACGTCTCCCATGGCGTCGGATGAGGATACGTCTCCCATGGCGTCAGATGAGGGTACGTCTCCCATGGCGTCAGATGAGGGTACGTCTCCCATGGCGTTAGATGAGGGTACGTCTCCCATGGCGTCAGATGAGGGTACATCTCCCAAGTTATATTCTCTGGTCGGTTTCAAGACTGTCAGCTGGCACGTTACAATATTTCCCTAGTAAATCATTTAAAAATTTAAGTACAACTGCACTGGAACTTTCTTATTCTGTAGAAGTAATCCCTGTCGCCCTAAAGTAATTTGTACGATAAAGTGCAATAAAGGGATTCAAGACAACAATGTTTAAGTGGACTGGAGGTGGGAGCTGTAGGTATACGCGGAGGGTGTTCCGGGGGTCAGCGCCCCCGCTGCCCAGTCCTTGGCCAGGCCTCCCGGTGGATCAGGGACTGATTTTAGGCATGTCCAGTTCCCTCTTGCAGGTTGCCAGGGGTCTATCGGTACTTCCCCATATGTATGCTGGGAGGGTGTTGTACAGTCTTGGCTGAAGTATCTGCTCTCTTCACCACCACCCACGGAAGAAAAGGCCAAAGAAAAGGTCTGAAGCCTAAGGAATAGAGGAAGACGTCAGGGGACATTATCTGGCGTTCTTTGTCCATCCCGAGGTAGTAAAAACCAGAAAACCCAGATTATATGGAGGAATAATGATCCCTTGAGAGGTTCATAGAGGTACTTTAAACCCAATTAATCAATCGGGAGGCCTGGTCATGGACCGGGCCGCGGGGGCGTTGATCCCCGGAATAACCTCCAGGTAACCAGGTAACTACACCTTTTACAATTACACGGAAACTGCATACTGAGAGCCTAGCTGCTAGGCGCCAGTAGTGCTAGTAAACAAGTGTACCTGTTAAGTCAGCCACGGAGGCTGATGGGAAAGTCTAACAAGTTGTTTATCTCGGTGTTTTGTGTTGGCATTTCCAGGAATGATGATCATGTATTGCCAAGGACGGCCACGCTCCCTCTCACCTACCCTCAGGGACGGTACCTTGATGCTACTCAAGGCCTCTTGATCTATGGAGATGGAGCTATCCCTCCTTATGCTCTTCAAGGTGGGTACCTTGATGTTTCTGACGGGATCTTGATCTATGGAAATGAAGCTACCCATCCCTTTGTCCTTCATACCAGTGAAGGGATCTTGATCTAAGGAATTGGAGGTATTCTTTAGTTCCTCAAATCAAACCTGATTGCCTCCTGTTCCAAGGCACTTTATTATTAAGGTGGTTTTAGTGTTTTTCTTAAATATAATAAGGGAACTGTACCTAACGACCTCGGCGGAGAGGCCAAAGGGAGACATGATTACCACAGAAAATATTAGGGTGAGTAGACAGGGCAGATATGAACAGACTTTGAATTAAGAGGACCAGGATCAAGAGTACACATATGGAAGCTTAAGACATAGATGAGTCATAGGGATGTCAGGAAGTATTTCTTTACTTTCAGGGTGGTCGAAAAGTGGAATGACTTGTATGAGGCAGTGGTGGAGGCAAACTCAGTACACAGCTTCAAGAGTAGATATGATAAGGCCCCAAGAGGCCACAAGTTAGTGATGTTGATCAAGGTGATCCAGAAGGCTGGCCTCTCAAGAGAGGTTCCTTGATTCTGTTGAGCTCTTGATTTAAGGAATTGGATCTGTTTTAATTCCTTGGATCGAACCTGCATACCTCTCATTTCCCCATGTGCTGTATGACTCTTATGGGTTTAGCTCTCAACGTGTTAAAATTAAATAATCAGAAATAAGGAAAAAAAGACCTAACTACGTCTGGCAACGAGGTAGAAAAGAAAAGAGGCAACGTTGAAATGTGAACGTTGATGAGTGGTGGTGCGAGAGCAGGGTGGACCAGGAGCTGAGAACTGGACCAGCAGCATCAATAGGTGGGAGGAGGGTTGGTGGGAGGGGTATGGGAGGGAGGTAGTAGCGGTAGCCTCAACAGTTACCTTGTCAGAATTTAAGCTACGTCTCAGGTGATCGCTCAGTGTTGCCACCTCAGAGGGTTTCTTACAGTCCTCTCACTTATATATCTTTATTCTCTTATAACTTTTGAACAAGACAGAAAAACAAGGATGTACATTTTATTTTGGCAAATGTTGCACTGCCACCACAAGCAGAAGCACAAAATGTATGAACTATTCTGGTATTAGGTGACATATTGGAGGTTGCATACCAAGACAGCAGCATCACTTCTCTCACTTCCCTCATCTTAAAACGTATATAAAACGTAGTATATATAATATTCTTAATAGGAAAATATGTAAATATATGCTACATATAAGCAGTGTGCTCCATAAGAAGTGGTAATACTTGCTTACTGAACTCAGTGTATATATATATATGGCAGCGTTTGTATCTGTGAGGATTATTACAAATTAATTTATATCTTTGGTTAGGTAAGTTAAGGTTGTTAGGTTAGGTTAAATTTGGAAAAAAAAAATGGGTTAGTTTACGTTAGTGAGAGTGATTAAACACACACACACACACACACACACACACACACACACACACACACACACACACACACACACACACACACACACACACACACACACACACTTGGACTCGACCCCTGCAACCTCAACTAGGTGAGTACACACACACACACACACACACACACACACACACACACACACACACACACACACACACACACACACACACTTAGACTCGACCCCTGCAACCTCAACTAGTTGATTACACACACACACACACACACACACTTGGACTCGACCCCTGCAACCTCAACTAGGTGAGTACACACACACACACACACACACACACACACACACACACACACACACACACACACACACACACACACACAGGTAGGACTACAAAGGAATCTGGACAGGCTTCAAGCCTGATCCAGTAACTGGCTCCTGGAGTGTAATTACCTCCATCTAGGGCAAAGCCATAAAGATTGAGAAAGGTCAAAGAAGACTGCAGATAGAGTACAGGTGCGGGGGTCAAAGAATGCAAACCTCACTGAAGGAAAGGGTGTTAGGGCGCGTATCACACTGAGTTTATCTCCTGAGACACACATCAACCAAATTACTGCAGCATATGGGCGCCTGGGAAACCTGAGAATAGCGTTTCGACACCTTAGTAAGGAATCATTTAAGACACTGTACACCGTGTACGCCAGGTCCATACTGGAGTATGCAGCACCAGTGTGGAACCCTCACCTGGTCAACACGTCAAGAAATTAGAAAAAGTGCAAAAGTTTGCAGCAAAGACTAGTCCCGGAGCTAAGGGGTATGTCCTACGAGGAAAGGTTAAGGGAAATCAACCTGACAACACTGGAGGACAGGCGGGATTGGAGGGGGGAGAAACATGATAACAACATATAAAATACTGAGAGGAATTGAAAAGGTGGATAGCGATAGAATGTTTCAGAGATGGGGCACGGCAACATGGGATCACAACTGGAAGCGCTGTATAGCCCTTGTGGCTTAGCGCTTCTTTTTAATTATAATAATAATCACAACTGGAAGTGAAAACTCAGATGAGTTATAGGGATGTTAGGAAGTATTTCTTCAGCCATAGAGTTGTCAGGAAATGCAACAATCTGGAGAGTGATGTATGGAGGCAGGATTCATACATAGCTTTAAGAAGTGATACGATAAAACTCATTGAGCAGTTAGAGAATGGACCTAGTAGCGACCAGTGAAGAGGCGGGGCCAGGAGCTATGACTCGACCCCTGCAACCACAGATGTGTCAGTGTACGCACCTAAGTGTACTCACCTAATTGTGGTTGCAAGGGGTCGAGTCATAGCTCCTGGCCCCGCCTCGTTACTGGTCGCTACAAGGTCACTCTTCCTGCTCCATGAGCTTTATCATACCTCTTCTTAAAGCTATGTAAGGATCCTGCCTCTAGTAACCTCTTGAAGCTAATTACAAAAACGTGTGAAGACAGACTGGAATGTGAGAGAGAGAAAGAATATTTATATAGTTTTAAACACGTGTGGGTCATTAAGCACTCATATGTGTATATATATATATATATATATATATATATATATATATATATATATATATATATATATATATATATATATATATATATATATATATATATATATATATATATATATTACCTGTAGTTTACCCTTCGGCTGTTCCGGGGGTCACTGCCTCCTTCTGGCCGGTCCCAGTCCAGGGCTCCTAGTTGATGGCTTGGTTAATCAGGCTGTTGGTGCTGGCAGCACGCAATCCAACTAAGGCACCACCGCCTGGCTAGTCAGGAACTGACTTAAGGAATATTTCACGTTACCTCTGGAAGACAGTGAGGGGTCTGCCAGTAGGCCGAGTTCTGACACAGTATGTGGCACAGTGCCGGATGTAAGTGAAAGTTTATGTGGCATCTGTTAATAGTCAGCATCTGCGGCACTTTCCAAATGTGAAGCAGAAAGTATTCTCACTGAATGAGGGGTCACCACTGAATGAGGGGTCACCACTGAATGAGGGGTCACCACTGAATGAGGGGTCACCACTGAATGAGGGGTCACCACTGAATGAGGGGTCACCACTGAATGAGGGGTCACCACTGAATGAGGGGTCACCACTGAATGAGGGGTCACCACTGAATGAGGGGTCACCACTGAATGAGGGGTCACCACTGAATGAGGGGTCACCACTGAACGAGGGGTCACCACTGAATGAGGGGTCACCACTGAACGAGGGGTCACCACTGAATGAGGGGTCACCACTGAATGAGGGGTCACCACTGAATGAGGGGTCACCACTGAATGAGGGGTCACCACTGAATGAGGGGTCACCACTGAATGAGGGGTCACCACTGAATGAGGGATCACCACTGAATGAGGGGTCACCACTGAATGAGGGGTCACCACTGAATGAGGGATCACCACTGAATGAGGGATCACCACTGAATGAGGGGTCACCACTGAATGAGGGGTCACCACTGAATGAGGGGTCACCACTGAATGAGGGGTCACCACTGAATGAGGGATCACCACTGAATGAGGGATCACCACTGAATGAGGGGTCACCACTGAATGAGGGGTCACCACTGAATGAGGGGTCACCACTGAATGAGGGGTCACCACTGAATGAGGGGTCACCACTGAATGAGAAGTCACCACTGAATGAGGGGTCACCACTGAATGAGGGGTCACCACTGAATGAGGGGTCACCACTGAATGAGGGGTCACCACTGAATGAGGGGTCACCACTGAATGAGGGGTCACCACTGAATGAGAAGTCACCACTGAATGAGGGGTCACCACTGAATGAGGGGTCACCACTGACATCCTGGACCATTATGAAGTCACTAGAAACTTGGACTTCTAATTTATAAGGAGAGAAGTAATCACAAGGAAAATAATAAATAGGGTAACTAGAACCACCATAACAAGGGATGCCAAGATAATAATGATTACGTTACTGTCTTGTTCTCTCTAGACTGGAATATTGTAGACATCAACAACACCTTTTAATGCAGGAAAAATTGTAGAACTGGAGAATGTACAGAATGTATAAATTCAGTCAAGCTCTTTTAGGAATAATTGACGTCCCTGGAACTGTACTTCCTGGTCGTAGGTGAGAAAGATGTATCATAATTTACTCCTGGAAAAATCTTGAGGAGTTGGTCCTAAATTTGCACACAAAACTCCCTCCCTACGAACCAAGAGGTTTAGCAGACGGTGCAAAGTGTCTTCAATGAACAGTAGGGTTGGAGTGTGTATATTATAAGAACATAAGAAGAACATAAGAAAGAAGGAACACTGCAACAGGCCTACTGACCCATGCGGAGCAGGTCCATGTCCCCCCCCCCCCCCCGGATTAGACCAATGACCCACCCCCCGGATTATCCCAATGACCCACCCAGTATGCAAGGGTTCTAAAGGAATGTAAAGAGGAGCTTAGCAAACCTTTGGCTAATCTTTTCAACATATCACTACAAACTGGCATGGTGCCAGATAAGTGGAAAATGGCAAATGTGATACCTATTTTCAAAGCAGGTGACAGGTCCTTACCTTCGAACTATAGACCAATAAGCCTAACCTCCATAGTGGGAAAATTTATGGAATCAATAATTGCCGAGGCAGTTCGTAGCCACCTTGAAAAGCATAAATTAATCAACAAATCTCAGCATGGTTTTACAAAGGGGCGTTCCTGCCTTACGAATTTATTAACTTTTTTCACTAAGGTATTTGAGGAGGTAGATCATGGTAATGAATATGATATTGTGTATATGGACTTCAGTAAGGCTTTTGACAGGGTCCCACATCAGAGACTATTGAGGAAAAAGGCATTAAGGAGGATATGGAATAGTAAAGAGGAGAAGGAGCTGGAGAGCGAAACGTTTTTCACATTAGTTGCCTGGATAGAGGCATGGTTGACAAATAGGCAGCAGAGAGTTTGCATAAATATGGAGAAATCAGAGTGGGGAAGCGTCACGAGCGGTGTTCCACAGGGGTCAGTGTTGGGCCCCCTGCTGTTCACAATCTACATAAACGACATAGATGAGGGCATAAAGAGCGACATCGGCAAGTTTGCCGATGACACCAAAATAGGCCGTCGAATTCATTCTGACGAGGACATTAGAGCACTCCAGGAAGATTTGAGTAGACTGATGCAGTGGTCGGAGAAGTGGCAGATGCAGTTTAATATAGACAAATGCAAAGTTCTAAATGTTGGACAGGACAATAACCATGCCATATATAAACTAAATAATGTAGATCTTAATATTACGGATTGCGAAAAAGATTTAGGAGTTCTGGTTAGCAGTAATCTGAAACCAAGACAACAGTGCATAAGTGTTCGCAATAAAGCTAATAGAATCCTTGGCTTCATATCAAGAAGTATAAATAATAGGAGTCCTCAGGTTGTTCTTCAACTCTATACATCCTTGGTTAGGCCTCATTTAGATTATGCTGCACAGTTTTGGTCACCGTATTACAGAATGGATATAAATTCTCTGGAAAATGTACAAAGGAGGATGACAAAGTTGATCCCATGTATCAGAAACCTTCCCTATGAGGATAGACTAAGGGCCCTGAAACTGCACTCTCTAGAAAGACGTAGAATTAGGGGGGATATGATTGAGGTGTATAAATGGAAGACAGGAATAAATAAAGGGGATGTAAATAGTGTGCTGAAAATATCTAGCCTAGACAGGACTCGCAGCAATGGTTTTAAGTTAGAAAAATTCAGATTCAGGAAGGATATAGGAAAGTACTGGTTTGGTAATAGAGTTGTGGATGAGTGGAACAAACTCCCAAGTACCGTTATAGAGGCCAGAACGTTGTGTAGCTTTAAAAATAGGTTGGATAAATACATGAGTGGGTGTGGGCGGGTGTGAGTTGGACCTGATTAGCTTGTGCTACCAGGACGGTTGCCGTGTTCCTCCCTTAAGTCAAGGTGACCTGACCTGACTAGGTTGGGTGCATTGGCTTAAGCCGGTAGGAGACTTGGACCTGCCTCGCATGGGCCAGTAGGCCTGCTGCAGTGTTCCTTTGTTCTTATGTTCTTATCCCCACTCAAGGATGGGGCACTGTACCAGACCCAGCAGCAAAAGCTAGTCAGGTCAAACTCACACCCACCCACACCCACTCATGTATTTAACTAACCTATTTTTAAAACTACACAACGTTTTAGCCTCAATAACTGTACTCGGGAGTTTGTTCCACTCATCCACAACTCTATTACCAAACCAGTACTTTCCTATATCCTTCCTGAATAACACAATATGTACTGGAATCAACACTTCAAAACCCTCCCTTCATACATAAGGGGAATTACCAGCAAGGTCCCAACTCTCTTCAAGCAGGAACTTGAGAAGTTAGTTGCTGGTTAGTTTAGGCTACGGTGCATACCTTGCAATGTGCGCCACTATTATAGAGAGCCTGATTGATCGGGTTATAAACCAGGCGACCTGGTAAACGCCAGGTAACCTACCCAGTAAGAGCGGTTTAAAGTATTGTTTCACATACCTCTTTTTTTTAGCTAAAATATATAAATTATCACACTTTTAATGGAAACTGCTGCTACATTTACATTTCGTGGGGGAAATAAGTAAACCAAATAATGTTTTTTTTCTAGTAGTTAATATTAACTGTTTTTACAAAATAGTGATTTTGCAGACGGTGTTGTCTATCATCCCCATACAACACAATACATGTAAAATGAGCTTCCATCTTACGTGTTTACCAGACAGAAACAAAAGAACAGCGAGCCTGCCAGAGTGCAAAAGGTCAACAGGCTTTTGTTTCCCCATTCATATAACAGTAAGCATGGTTGGTGTTTCCCTCATATACCTTGATGAGTTACGAGATTTTATACTCCCTGAGCCCGGCCGTGGGCCAGGCTCGTTTGATGTTTGCCTGGTTAACCAGGCTGTTGCTGGCCCGCAGCCCAACATATCTACCACAGCCTGGTTGATCTGTCACCTCCTGATACCCTGTTATGATGACTGTTGATCTTGCTGGTTTCAAGTAGCAATAGAATGGTTGATCACCTGGTGAACAAGGAAGTCTGGCTACAGGCTGGGCACGAGTAGAAAAACTGCCACAAGTGGTCACAGGTATGTTACAGGTATGCAGACTGACGTCACGAACTGGTTGTCGGTCTCAGGTCAGCGAGGTCACAACCTCCACTTTTTCTGAAGCGACTCGCATGATTTTCAATTATCCATCTCAGTTTAGAGATAAAATATGCATATAAATCATCGTAGAAACAATTAAGGTTGACTACTTGAATTAAAAATATGATTGGGCTTATTTTCTCCAAAGAAATGCAGTTGTAGCAACACCTTAATTTAAGTGCGATAATTTACGTATTTTAAGTAAAAAATGAAGTGTCAGAAAATGCTTCAAACAGCTCTGAATGACTCCTGATCCTTTCCTTCTTCGGATCAAATCTCATTACCTGTCATCTCCCGGGCGCTGTATAACCCCCTACCCCTGTGGGTTTAGTACTTTCCCATGAATGTAATAAATTGTGTTATCAGCTGGATGGATGATACAGTGTTATGATTAATGTCTTCTTTAAGTCAGCACATAGTAGAACCAACCACACTACGAGATAAGACAGCACATAGTAGAACCAACCACACTACGAGATAAGACAACACATAGTAGAACCAACCACACTACGAGATAAGACAGCACATAGTAGAACCAACCACACTACGAGATAAGACAACACATAGTAGAACCAACCACACTACGAGATAAGACAACACATAGTAGAACCAACCACACTACGAGATAAGACAACACATAGTAGAACCAACCACACTACGAGATAAGTCAACACATAGTAGAACCAACCACACTACGAGATAAGTCAACACATAGTAGTGGGTGAGATGTTATCAACAAATTTTGTTGAAAATAAGAAAAAGTTTTGGAGTGAGATTAACAAGTTAAGAAAGCCTAGAGAACAAATGGATTTGTCAGTTAAAAATAGGAGAGGAGAGTTATTAAATGGAGAGTTAGAGGTATTGGGAAGATGGAAGGAATATTTTGAGGAATTGTTAAATGTTGATGAAGATAGGGAAGCTGTGATTTCGTGTATAGGGCAAGGAGGAATAACATCTTGTAGGAGTGAGGAAGAGCCAGTCGTGAGTGTTGGGGAAGTTCGTGAGGCAGTAGGTAAAATGAAAGGGGGTAAGGCAGCCGGGATTGATGGGATAAAGATAGAAATGTTAAAAGCAGGTGGGGATATAGTTTTGGAGTGGTTGGTGCAATTATTTAATAAATGTATGGAAGAGGGTAAGGTACCTAGGGATTGGCAGAGAGCATGCATAGTTCCTTTGTATAAAGGCAAAGGGGATAAAAGAGAGTGCAAAAATTATAGGGGGATAAGTCTGTTGAGTGTACCTGGTAAAGTGTATGGTAGAGTTATAATTGAAAGAATTAAGAGTAAGACGGAGAATAGGATAGCAGATGAACAAGGAGGCTTTAGGAAAGGTAGGGGGTGTGTGGACCAGGTGTTTACAGTGAAACATATAAGTGAACAGTATTTAGATAAGGCTAAAGAGGTCTTTGTGGCATTTATGGATTTGGAAAAGGCGTATGACAGGGTGGATAGGGGGGCAATGTGGCAGATGTTGCAAGTGTATGGTGTAGGAGGTAGGTTACTGAAAGCAGTGAAGAGTTTTTACGAGGATAGTGAGGCTCAAGTTAGAGTATGTAGGAAAGAGGGAAATTTTTTCCCAGTAAAAGTAGGCCTTAGACAAGGATGTGTGATGTCACCGTGGTTGTTTAATATATTTATAGATGGGGTTGTAAGAGAAGTAAATGCGAGGGTCTTGGCAAGAGGCGTGGAGTTAAAAGATAAAGAATCACACACAAAGTGGGAGTTGTCACAGCTGCTCTTTGCTGATGACACTGTGCTCTTGGGAGATTCTGAAGAGAAGTTGCAGAGATTGGTGGATGAATTTGGTAGGGTGTGCAAAAGAAGAAAATTAAAGGTGAATACAGGAAAGAGTAAGGTTATGAGGATAACAAAAAGATTAGGTGATGAAAGATTGAATATCAGATTGGAGGGAGAGAGTATGGAGGAGGTGAACGTATTCAGATATTTGGGAGTGGACGTGTCAGCGGATGGGTCTATGAAAGATGAGGTGAATCATAGAATTGATGAGGGAAAAAGAGTGAGTGGTGCACTTAGGAGTCTGTGGAGACAAAGAACTTTGTCCTTGGAGGCAAAGAGGGGAATGTATGAGAGTATAGTTTTACCAACGCTCTTATATGGGTGTGAAGCGTGGGTGATGAATGTTGCAGCGAGGAGAAGGCTGGAGGCAGTGGAGATGTCATGTCTGAGGGCAATGTGTGGTGTGAATATAATGCAGAGAATTCGTAGTTTGGAAGTTAGGAGGAGGTGCGGGATTACCAAAACTGTTGTCCAGAGGGCTGAGGAAGGGTTGTTGAGGTGGTTCGGACATGTAGAGAGAATGGAGCGAAACAGAATGACTTCAAGAGTGTATCAGTCTGTAGTGGAAGGAAGGCGGGGTAGGGGTCGGCCTAGGAAGGGTTGGAGGGAGGGGGTAAAGGAGGTTTTGTGTGCGAGGGGCTTGGACTTCCAGCAGGCATGCGTGAGCGTGTTTGATAGGAGTGAATGGAGACAAATGGTTTTTAATACTTGACGTGCTGTTGGAGTGTGAGCAAAGTAACATTTATGAAGGGATTCAGGGAAACCGGCAGGCCGGACTTGAGTCCTGGAGATGGGAAGTACAGTGCCTGCACTCTGAAGGAGGGGTGTTAATGTTGCAGTTTAAAAACTGTAGTGTAAAGCACCCTTCTGGCAAGACAGTGATGGAGTGAATGATGGTGAAAGTTTTTCTTTTTCGGGCCACCCTGCCTTGGTGGGAATCGGCCGGTGTGATAATAATAATAATAGTAGAACCAACCACACTACGAGATAAGACAGCACATAGTAGAACCAACCACACTACGAGATAAGTCAACACATAGTAGAACCAACCACACTACGAGATAAGACAGCACATAGTAGAACCAACCACACTACGAGATAAGTCAACACATAGTAGAACCAACCACACTACGAGATAAGACAGCACATAGTAGAACCAACCACACTACGAGATAAGACAACACATAGTAGAACCAACCACACTACGAGATAAGACAGCACATAGTAGAACCAACCACACTACGAGATAAGACAGCACATAGTAGAACCAACCACACTACGAGATAAGACATATACTTTATATTGATAAATGATGTTTATCTTGAAATTTAAACGAGAAAGAGGTATCATAATTTTCATCTGAAGGGACTGATTTTTCAGTCTGGATTGAAATTACACTCTATGAGAGCAAGAGGCTTGTCAGACAGTCAAAATGTCACTTATGGTCAGGAAGGATGTATGAATATATATGGGAGATTCCTCATCTTCTTCTACTTATGTACAGTTTTGGACAGTAAGTGTAAAAACATTTTACCCCCTCCCTTTTCGTACATAAGAGGAATTATTAATAAACCAATGACTATCTTCAAGAGGTAAGTTGATAAGTTTCTCATGTCAGATACTGATCAGCTGGGTTGTGGTGCATACGTTGAACTGCGTGCGGCTAGCACCGCACCCTTTAACTGGGACCTGGCCGCGGGAGTACTGACTTTCAGAGCTGTCTTCTACAGGTAACCAACAGGTAATACCGACCTCTTCCCCCCGCCGCCACCCCGTCTTTTAAAGGGGTCATTGCACACCCAGTTTTAACCGCTGCTTCCATGGACCCCCGAGTCATCCTACACTCGTCCCCTAGTTTAAAGGGACACTGCTTCGCCCAGTTGCAACACCTTTCCATGAGCCCTGAACCTGCCCTGAACCATACCAACTCTCTTCCAACTCTTTTTGTACTCTCCAGTTTGTGTTTGTCGGAGTCGATCCCTGGTAGCTGGTCCCCCGCTTAAGCTTTATTGACTAGCACTATTGGTTTCTAAAACCTTGAGCCATATCATATCTACTCTTAGATTTGTGTATGTAGTTCTTCACCTTCAGTGTCACACTTTATTCCAGCTCTATAATATCTTAAGACTGAAAAAAAACACTTCCTAACATCCTGTGTTTTCAGAATTTTTCTAAGTCCTCTGTCAACTATCACAGTTCCTGTCAATTTTTGTATGTCGTAATCATGTATCTCTTGGTGCTCTGTTCTTGGGTCGTCAGGTTTACTTCCCGTACTCTCTCCTCATAATAAACAACATTCAGGTCTGGGACTATTTCCTGTTGTGTTCCCTTGTTCTCTTTCCTGTTATGTTCCCACGCTCTGTGTCCTGTTATGTCCCCTCGTTCTGTGTCCTGTTATGTTCCCTCGTTCTGTGTCCTGTTATGTCCCCTCGTTCTGTGTCCTGTTATGTCCCCTCGTTCTGTTTACCACTCTCATATCAAACAGTCTGTCCTTCTCAACTTTATACTCACAGTTTGCAGGGGTTGAGTCTCGGCTCCTGACCCCGCCTCCTAAATCACTTTGATCTTTACTGCGTCTGAGTATTTTTAAAAGTTGTGATCATGTCTCCTGTGGCCCTCTGTTGGGGCAGGTAGAGGGGGAGAGGGGAGGTGGAGATGACTTGGAGTCGCTTCCGGAGGTCACCGCCCCCGTGGCCCGGTCCCAGACCAGGCATCCTGGTTGCTTGATCGATCAGGCCAAGCCTGCCTCCCATATTTCAACGTATGCACCTCAACCCGGCTAATCGGGAACTGTTTTTGAGGAATCTGTCGAGTTGCCACTTGTAAATAGCTTCGGGGTTTATAAGTAATCCCCTTATGCATGAAGGGATTGTGTTGAAGAGTAGTGCTCAGTAAAATTATTAAGTACTCTCTCAGTATACTGGTCGCTCCCCGGATTTTCATTGGTGGTATTTTGCACCGTCTGCCAAGACTCTTGTGTTCATAAGTAATAATTTCGGTGTGCAAGTTTGGGATCAGTCCTCCCTGTATCTTCCAGATGTAAAATATGATGTATCTCTCTCGGCTACGTTCTAAGGAGTACAGTTCTAGGGACTTCAGTGCTCCCAGTAAAATAGGTGATGATTGAGTTTATGCGTGCTGTGAAAGTTCTCTATACATTTGCCTGCCTTAAAGGTGGCCGTTAGTACACAACAATATTCCAGCCTAAAGAGAGCTAGTGACCGGAAGAGTATCATCACTAGCCTGGCATCTCTTGTTTTGTAGTTGCGAATATTACATAGTTGTGCTCCTTGAAAATGAGATCCTCTGACATTATGACTCACAGGTCTCTCATGTTTGACTTAGATTCTATTAAGTGGTTTGAGTTTGTCTTGTACTTCGAGCTTGTTTTTAATTACTTTCATTTTTCCGTGACGTAGTAACTGAAATTTGTCCTCATTGAACATCATATTGTTGTGAGTGACCCTCTTGAAGACTTTGTTTATATCGGCCGAGGCTCGCTGTCTTCTGTGATGCCAGGAAGGAAGAGAGGTAAGGGGGGGGGAGAGTGAGGGAGAAGGGAGGGGAGAGTGTGAGGGAGAAGGGAGGGGACTTTCTTGACCTCCAGCCACGTGTCTCAATGTGTGTCTGGGTGGTTGGTGCAGTGCGTCTGTCCAGGTCGATGCCAGTGTTCGTGCATTCTGATGTGTGTATGCATGTACATGTTTTTGTGTGTACGTGAGTTTTTCTCTGTGTGCGTATACAAGTATTCATGTGTGTACATCACGTTTTTGTTTATGTGTACATGCATTTTCGTGTGTACTCCAGTATGTTTACAGGAGTCGATTCATAGCTCCAGGACCTCCACTCTTTCTTATTTACCGGATTTACTGATACCTATTACTGAAACTGACTGTAGTACTTGCATATCAAATGTTCTGTTGCTACCTGCTCTCTCAGATACTACTCTTATTAAAAAAATAGTGGAAACAGTAGTTGGTAGATATCCGGCGGCCAGACCATGATTGTGTTAGTCACTGCTAACACCATGATAACCTGCCAAGCATCAGTCGAGTTGTCCAGTGGGACGTGCAGACAAAAGTAATATTTAATACGGCAATTGAAAACTATGTAAAGTAAAAGGACACAAGTGCAACTAATGTGACATTTATTGTGGCAACGTTTCGCTCTCCAGGAGCCACAATAAATGTCACATTACCTGGAGTTTACCTGGAGAGAGTTTCGGGGGTCAACGCCCCCGCGGCCCGGTCTGTGACCAGGCCTCCTCTTAGTTGCACTTGTGTCCTTTTACTTTACATATTGTCGGTAATTCTACCAACTTTATTACAATTGAAAACTAAGATAATGTTCGGTGGTGACACATTCCAAGTACTGAGATATGGAAGGAATGAAGAACGGAACACTGGAACGTCATCTCATAGAAGGAATGAAGAACGGAACACTGGAACGTCATCTCATAGAAGGAAAGGAAATGTTGAAGACTTTGGTATAATATCAGCAGATGACCTGTGATTTAGAGAAGACAGTAAAGCAAATTCCACGAAGGTCAGAAAGATGATAGGATGGATAATGAGAACTTTCAAAATAAGAGAAATAATGCCAGTGATGACATTAATCAAATCATCGGTGTTAATAACTGTTCAAGGCAGGAGTGGTCAGAGCTGAGAAGGTACAAAGAGTTTTTACCTACAATTTAGAGTCGATAAAACTTTTTTAACGTGAACACCTCAAGGTGCTTGGAATGTACTCTCTGGGGTGAAGGAGAGAGATACCTGATAATATTTACATATATGCACGATACTTGAGGAGTTTGTCTTAATTAAGTCTGTGATGGAGCTTAGACTTCAGGCTAGCTCCTTCATAATTTGCTGCTAGGCCAGGCAAGCACCAGACGAGTCTGGCCCATGGCCGGGCTAAGATAGTAGTAAGACTCTCGAAACTTATCAAAGGTATCAGAGGTGAGAGATAAGGAAGGAAGTGTATAACAGACCACTGACAAGTAGATACAAACGAGCTTCCAGGCTGATATAAACAGTCTTCCAGTAGGTCACTCACAACAATATGATGTTCAGTGAGGACAAATTCCAGTTACTACGACACGGAAGAATGCAGGAAATAAAAACGAGTTTATAGTACAAGACAAACTCGAATCACTCAATACAACGTAAGTCAGATGTGAGAGACCTGGGAGTGATAATGTCAGATCTAACTCTCCAGGAACACAACAATATCATTATCACAACTACAAGAAAAATGATATGTTGGATAACTAGAACCTTCAAAACAAGTATTGCCAAGCCAATGATGATATTCTTCAGGTCATTCATTCTCACTAGGCTGGAATATTGCTGTATACTAACAGCCACCTTCAAGGCTCATATAAACTCAGTTAAGCACATATACTACCGGGAGAGCTGGAAGTCCCTAGAACTGTACTCCTTAGAATATAGGCGAGAAAGATACATCCTGATCTACACCTAGAAGATACTGGAGGGATTGGTCCTAAACCTGCACTGAGAAATTACTACTTACGATCAGCCAGGGTGTTGTGTACGAAACAGGCAGTAGCCTCCTCCTTCGGAATCGATACTAGGTACGTACATTGGACGGCGGGTAGCGGGCATTAACAGCTTGATTGATCAAACCGGTCTGGGACGGGGCCGCGGGGACGGCGACTTCCGAAAGCGATTCAGGTAAATTCCAGACTCCAGGTGCCCAAAATGAGAAAACATTGTATGAACATCCTTGGTCCCAGACTATTCAGCCTACCACCAGCAGATGTCAGAAATATTCCCGGAGCAAGAGTAGAAGTCTTCAAAAGAAAACTAGACCACTGCCTCGTTGAAGTGTCAGATCAAACAGGTTGTTATGGATATGTGGGTCAGTGGGCTGCCAACAGCAACAGCCTGGTGGAAGAAGCAGTCAACAGAAAAGTAGCCCCAGGCCGGACTGTCAGGGTTGAAAATTTTTCAAAACCTGTCACAGGTATATCTTACAGAGGGCGCACGAGCCAGCAATGCCGAAGGTGAATAATAATAATAATAATAATAATAATAATAATAATAATATCGTTATTGTTGTTATTGGAGATACTAAAGGCCAGAGGTACTTCAGTCCCAAAGAAATGAATGCTTTGAGGGTCAACGCCCCTCATGTTGGTCCCAGACCAGATCTGCAGGAGGATTGTAGACCCACTGGCCATATTGTCCACCAGTGTCAGGCGCCAAGGTAGGTACAGGCTTACCTGCATTGGCTATTCGACACTTACTGGACCAGCTGACAGGATCAGTTATCAGCCAGGCTGTTGCTGTTGACTCCACGCAGTCCAACGTACAAATCACTGCCCAACTGCTCAGGAACTGATTTGAAGAACTTGTCAAGTTTCTTCTCGAAGACAACCAGGGGCCTGTTTGTGATTCCTCTTACGTACGGAGGGAGGGCTTTGAAACATCGCAGACCTCTGACACATCACGTTCTCTCTTCGTGTACGCGTCGCTTCCTTGCTTCTGATTGGAGGTATTCTGTATTGTCTGCCAAGCCTTGCTTTTATACGGAGTGTTTTCAGTGAGCAAATTTGGGACCAGTCCCTCCAGGATTTTCCAGATGTAAATTATGATGTGTCTTTCTCTCCTCCGTTTCAATAAGTACAGTTCAAAAAGATTTCCAGTAGTTTCGATGTTTGATTGAATGTATACAGGCAGGGAAAGTTCTCTCTTCGTTTTTCAGCTCAACATTCTCTCCTGCCTTGAAGGTACCTGGAGGTTCAGGTTTTCTTGTATCGTGTACTTTGGGCACAGAAAGTGCATCATTAGGTCATTTGAGAGACATTCGAGTTACTTAGTAGTTTGTAGTGCTTGATCATTCCCCAGGATGCGACCCACAACGATCGACTAACTCTCAGGTACCTTTTTACTGAAGGCTAACAGGGACAGTGGGTGTAAGGAGACTCGCCCGTATGTCTCGCCCTGCCCATCCCTTTATGGATCTCCTAAAGTTCTAAACCATCCCTCCAGGCCTTATGTAGCGTTAGTATACAGCAGTATTCTAGGCTGGGGAGAACAAGTGACATAAGATTGTCATTATGAATTCAGCATTTTGTGCCTTGAACGGTCTGGTTATCCAATCTCCCATTTTCCTTGCTGTAGTACTGGCACAATTATTGTGATCTTTGAATGTGAGATCTGACATCATCACTCCCAAGGCTCGCACATGTACGTATAAGTTGACTTTCTCCTATACTCTATCTTTCGGTCTTTATTTCCTCTATTCTTCCATTGATACTTGAAATTTGTCGTCGTTAAACATCATAGTGTTGTCCGATGCTGCCCCCACTGAAGACCTCATATATATCCGCATGAAGGTTCGCTCTCACCAATGTGTGAAATTCACATTTCTGGTTATAAGGTATTATGGCAACACTGCCATTGAGGTGGGGCGGCTTGTTTACAAACATCACCTCCCTGGTCTGGGGATCATAGGTGGAGGATGAGAGTACATGGGCTGGACAGATAACACAGTACTTGGAAGGTCCGCACCCAGGTTATCTGATGAAAACTATCCATTTGTACCTAAATTAAGGATTGTTGTGTATTATCTAGGTGTGAGTCATGCACAGAAAAAGCATAGCGAACAAAAAAAATATCGTGACTGGAACAATACACAAATAACTCGCGCATAGGACAGAGGAGCTTACGACGACGTTTCGGTCCGACTTGGACCATTTACAAAGTCACGCTGCATAAGGCCTGGAGGGATGGTTTAGAACTTTAGAAGATCCATAAAGGGATGGGTGATAGGTTTGGGTATGGGTAGCAAGATTAATGGGGGTTGTAGTTAGAGGATGGTTAGAGTGTCTCTGAGGAGGGGGGAGTGTTTGGATGACCTTAGGCAAAGATGTGGCCCATTAACAAATCGTTCGGAGTTTGTGCTGGTGCCTATTTTCAGACGAAGCTGAAGTCAGTCTCCCGTATTGTTCTCACGTAACAAACTGGGGAGAGAGAGAGAGAGAGAGAGAGAGAGAGAGAGAGAGATAGAGAGAGAGAGATAGAGAGAGAGAGAGAGAGAGAGAGAGAGAGAGAGAGAGAGAGACAGACAGACAGACAGATTGAATCACTCTCAGACTCTCACCCTTTAAGTGAGTACATAAAAAGAGAGGGAGAGGGAGAGGAAGCAGCCAACAGGTTACACCCCCACTCGCTCCATATTGATTGTTGCGTCATACTCTAGACCTGGCAGGGAGTGGAGGTGAGAGAGAGAGAGAAACCAGTGTGTGGAGTGAGGAAGAGAGGGAAGCCAGTGTGTGAGGAGAGAGGAAGCCAGTGTGTGGGGTGAGAAGGGAGAGGGGAAATCGGTGTGTTGGGTGAGAGGGGAGAGGGAAGCCAGCGTGTTGAGAGAGAGGGGAGAGGGAAGCCAGTGTGTTGGGTGAGGGGAGAGGGAAGCCAGTGTGTTGGGTGAGAGGGGAGAGGGAAGCCAGTTTGTTGAGAGAGAGGGGAGAGGGAAGCCAGTGTGTTGGGTGAGGGGAGAGGGAAGCCAGTTTGGAGGGCAGAGAGATAGACGGAGAGAGAGAGAGAGAGAGAGAGAGAGAGAGAGAGAGAGAGAGAGAGAGAGAGAGAGAGAGAGAGAGAGAGAGAGATTACTGTTGTTGTTTTTACTACTGTTGATAGTAATTGTTATTATTATCATTATTATTATTATCATTATTATTATTATTATTATTATTATTATTATTATTATTATTATTATTATTATTATTAATTGGTGTTAAACGATTCATTGTTTTTAGAATATTTTTAACAATAATTTTTTTTTCCAGGATGATGCATGAGCTTTGAAAACACACAATTATTATTATTATTAATGATACTGTGCTATTATTACTGTGGGTCTCTAGCACAGACAGCCTAGTTGACCAGGCTGTCAACAGAGGGAAGACCGGCCTTAGACCGGTCACAGGTAAGTAAGTAATTAAGTAAGTAAGTAAGTTTATTCAGGTATACACAAATACAGTTACATAGAATTATCATACATAGCAGCATATGTGTAGAGAACCTGGGATAACCCAAAAAAGTCAGACAGAGTGACTTATTTCCATTGGTGTCCTTTACTTATTTCCATTGGGGTCCTTTATTACAGTATTTCTGTTACGATACGCTTAGGCACTGACTCATAGACATTGTTTCTTCTCTGCAGGATGGTGTAGAGATGAAGGAGTTTAGCAGGGTGGTGGAGGTGGTAGTTAGGGCGGGTGCTTACCCCCCCTGCACCTTCCTATTCCTCCTGGCCCTACTTTTGTTGGCTCGAGCTACGGCAGGAGTCACGTCAGAGCCTCAGCATGTTACCAGTCACCTCACCTGGTCTCACACCCCCAGAATCATCTCTTCCACGTCATGTCTGGCGGAGTACACCAAAGATCAAGGTATGTATCGTTAGTCTGTTTATCAGAGTAAAAAAAAAAAAATGACGTGGGCCGCTGCCAACAGATGACCCGTTCAGTATTTTTTCAGATCTTAAAGGCCATGTCCCACTAAGGTAGGGTAACTCAAGTAAGGAAACACATTAATTATCTATCATTCAACAGCAGTCTTGTTAGAAGTGCACGGACATCACAATTAAAAAAAAAAGCCATTGGCTTACTTATGACATTATTATTATAATCAAGGGGGAAGCGCTAAACCCATAGGATTATGCAGCGCATGTGGGGGGGGGATGTAGAAGGTTGAATTCAGGCTCAATTCAGGGAACTGGAGCACAGATCCAGTTCCCTAGATCAAGAGCCCCTCACCAGCGTTATGACATAACAGAAGCAGCTAAGAGAAAACTAGCATAGAACACTACAACAACACTTGCCTAAAGCAAGAGGCTTTAATTTGATAAAGCTTCGAGATCAAAGATCTCTATCTTAGCGAAACGTCGTTAAAATAAAGTGCTCTTTTCTACTGTTGTGTGGGTACTTCGTATTGTTTCCGTTACGCCTGATTTAACTAAAGAAAGCTAATTAATGAAATTGGCTAGTGGCGATAAAGAGAGGTTGCGGAACAAGGTTTGTGATGAATAGTTTGAAAACCGACAAGTCGAAGAGTGAGACACTTATGGAACATATGGGAATCTTTATTAAGGAAACGTTTCGCCACACAGTGGCTTCTTCCGTCCAGTACAAAGCAGAGAGGGGTAAGGAGAGAAGGCGTTTGAGGTGATCAGTCCCTCAGCCTGGAATCGATGTGTTCAGTCCATCAGTCTTGTAGAAAGTACAGCGCATGGTCGGAGAAGTGGATTATATACTGTAGTCAGGTGAGTGGAAGCAGGAGGAGGCGGGGTCACAGTGGTACCATCCACTAGTGTAAGTAGCAGGAGGCAGGATCACAGTGGTACCATCCACTAGTGTAAGTAGCAGGAGGAGCCAGGATCACAGTGGTACCATCCACTAGTGTGAGTAGCAGGAGGAGGCAGGATCACAGTGGTACCATCCACTAGTGTAAGTAGCAGGAGGAGGCGGGATCACAGTGGTACCATACACTAGTGTAAATATCAGGAGGAGGCGGGATCATAGTGATACCATACACTAGTGTAAGTAGCAGGAGGCGGGGTCACAGTGGTACCATCCACTAGTGTAAGTAGCAGGAGGAGGCAGGATCACAGTGGTACCATCCACTAGTGTAAGTAGCAGGAGGAGGCGGGATCACAGTGGTACCATACACTATTGTAAGTAGCAGGAGGCAGGATCACAGTGGTACCATCCACTAGTGTAAGTAGCATGAGGAGGGAGGATCACAGTGGTACCATCCACTAGTGTAAGTAGCAGGAGGAGGCAGGATCACAGTAGTACCATACACTAGTGTAAGTAGCAGGAGGAGGCAGGATCACAGTGGTACCATCCACTAGTGTAAGTAGCAGGAGGAGGCAGGATCACAGTGGTACCATCCACTAGTGTAAATAGCAGGAGGAGGCAGGATCACAGTGGTACCATCCACTAGTGTAAGTAGCAGGAGGCGGCAGGATCACAGTGGTGCCATCCACTAGTGTAAGTAGCAGGAGGAGGCAGGATCACAGTGGTATCATCCACTAGTGTAAGTAGCAGGAGGAGGCGGGATCACAGTGGTACCATCCACTAGTGTAAGTAGCAGGAGGAGGCGGGATCACAGTGGTACCATCCACTAGTGTAAATAGCAAGAGGAGGCAGGATCACAGTGGTACCATCCACTAGTGTAAGTAGCAGGAGGCGTGGTCACAGTAGTACCATTCACTAGTGTAAGTAGCAGGAGGAGGCAGGATCACAGTGGTACCATCCACTAGTGTAAGTAGCAGGAGGAGGCGGGATCACAGTGGTACCATCCACTAGTGTAAGTAGCAGGAGGAGGCAGGATCACAGTGGTACCATCCACTAGTGTAAGTAGCAGGAGGAGGCAGGATCACAGTGGTACCATCCACTAGTGTAAGTAGCAGGAGGAGGCGGGATCACAGTGGTACCATCCACTAGTGTAAGTAGCAGGAGGAGGCAGGATCACAGTGGAACCATACACTAGTGTAAGTAGCAGGAGGAGGCGGGGTCACAGTGATACCATCCACTAGTGTAAGTAGCAGGAGTAGGCAGGGTCACAGTGGTACCATACACTAGTGTAAGTAGCAGGAGGCGGCAGGATCACAGTGGTACCATCCACTAGTGTAAGTAGCAGGAGGAGGCAGGATCACAGTGGTACCATCCACTAGTGTAAGTAGCAGGAGGAGGCAGGATCACAGTGGTACCATCCACTAGTGTAAGTAGCAGGAGGAGGCAGGATCACAGTGGTACCATCCACTAGTGTAAGTAGCAGGAGGAGGCAGGATCACAGTGGTACCATCCACTAGTGTAAGTAGCAGGAGGAGGCAGGATCACAGTGGTACCATCCACTAGTGTAAGTAGCAGGAGGAGGCAGGATCACAGTGGTACCATCCACTAGTGTAAGTAGCAGGAGGCGGGGTCACAGTGGTACCATCGGGATCACAGTGGTACCATCCACTAGTGTAAGTAGCAGGAGGAGGCAGGATCACAATGGTACAGGAGGAGGCAGGATCACAGTGGTACATCCACTAGTCCACTAGTGTAAGTAGCAGGAGGAGGCAGGATCACAGTTGTACCATCCGCTAGTGTAAATAGCAGGAGGAGGCAGGATCACAGTGGTACCATCCACTAGTGTAAGTAGCAGGAGGAGGCGGGATCACAGTGGTACCATCCACTAGTGTAAGTAGCAGGAGGACGCAGGATCACAGTGGTACCATACACTAGTGTAAGTAGCAGGAGGAGGCAGGATCACAGTGGTACCATCCACTAGTGTAAGTAGCAGGAGGAGGCGAGATCACAGTGGTACCATCCACTAGTGTAAGTAGCAGGAGGAGGCGGGATCACAGTGGTACCATCCACTAGTGTAAGTAGCAGGAGGAGGCGGGATCACAGTGGTACCATCCACTAGTGTAAGTAGCAGGAGGAGGCGGGATCACAGTGGTACCATCCACTAGTGTAAGTAGCAGGAGGAGGCAGGATCACAGTGGAACCATACACTAGTGTAAGTAGCAGGAGGAGGCGGGGTCACAGTGATACCATCCACTAGTCTAAGTAGCAGGAGGAGGCAGGATCACAGTGGTACCATCCACTAGTGTAAGTAGCAGGAGGAGGCGGGATCACAGTGGTACCATCCACTAGTGTAAGTAGCAGGAGGAGGCGGGATCACAGTGGTACCATCCACTAGTGTAAGTAGCAGGAGGAGGCGGGATCACAGTGGTACCATCCACTAGTGTAAGTAGCAGGAGGAGGCAGGATCACAGTGGAACCATACACTAGTGTAAGTAGCAGGAGGAGGCGGGATCATAGTGGTACCATCCACTAGTGTAAGTAGCAGGAGGAGGCAGGATCACAGTGGTACCATCCACTAGTGTAAGTAGCAGGAGGAGGCAGGATCACAGTGGTACCATCCACTAGTGTAAGTAGCAGGAGGAGGCAGGATCACAGTGGTACCATCCACTAGTGTAAGTAGCAGGAGGAGGCAGGATCACAGTGGTACCATACACTAGTGTAAGTAGCAGGAGGAGGCGGGATCACAGTGGTACCATACACTAGTGTAAGGAACAAGGTTTTATTGCAACATTTCGCTCTATTGAGAGATTTATCATGGCTTGATAAAGCACTGCACAGAGCGAAACATTATCCCAATAAGAGGTTGTTATGCAAGTATGCAACACATGTCATTGTTTTCACACACACACACACACACACACACACACACACACTAATATGACTTTTAGACCTGTTAACGTCTTACCTTGGCACTTCACCTGAGGTCACCGTATGTCATCACCACATTACAGGTTAGAGGTCACAGGTCACGGGTCCTGTCTGACCTTAATAAAAAAAACACCTGTATTAGCGCCTCAAGCTGTGAAAGGTTAAATGATTTTGAAAAGGCTGTGTGTGGGCGTGATGCACGTCTTAAAGGGCGTTGCCTCCATGCCGGTCAAGGGCTCTTGATCCAAGGAAATGAGGCTACGCGCCCCATCGGATGAAAACCCAATTCCTTCCCCATGCCCCGCGAGTTGTATGACCCCACACGGGTTTAGCGCTTCCCAGCGAACATAATTAAGGACCACTACCCCCTTAAGGGAGGTTCCTTGATGCTGGTGATGGGTTCTTGATTTAGGGTATTGGATCTGTGCTCCAGTTCCATGAATTGAGCCAGAATGCCTTCCATCCTCCCACAGGGCGCTATATAATCCCTCTGGGTTTAGCGCTCTCCCATAATACTAATAAGGAGCGCTGCCAGACGGCCGATGTGAATGGGTAGAGATTATCTAATCTCATCGACTCTGTGATTACTTATTATAGTACTTGCTACGAGTGTATGATCAACCGGGCTGTGATGGAATGCCATGTAGCTACTTTCCAGTAGGTATATATGTAGGCTTTCAGATGTTTTCCAGATAATGCTTCTTCAACAAATTTTGAATTTTTTTTTTCGTGAAATTTAGATAACGTTTGAGTAACATTTGGATGTAATTTACATAATGTTGTTTGATAAGCAACTTTGAGTGATTTACATAAAAAACTTTTTTTTGAGATTTTTTGAGATTTTTTTTTTTGAGATTTTTTGAGATTTTTTTTTGAAATTTTTTTGAGATTTTTTCTTCAAGAATAATTAATGACTGATTTTTTCTAAAGATTACATGTTTTATTTTCAGTGGCTGTAAATATTCCAAAAAGTATATCTTTCTTCATATATTTGTACCAAAATTAGCAGCGTATATACATAGAGGGGTATATTATATTGCAGTGTATATACACTGAATATACTTTAATCCTTATTTTAGGTTAGGTTAGGTTAGGTTTGTCAGGTTAGGTTAGTTAGGTTAGGTTTGTCAGGTTAGGTTAGGTTAGGTTTGTCAGGTTAGGTTAGTTAGGTTAGGTTAGGTTAGGTTTGTCAGGTTAGGTTGGTTAGGTTAGGTTAGGTTTGTCAGGTTAGGTTAGGTTAGGCTAGGTAAGTTTTGTCAGGTTAGATAAGGTTGGGTTAAGTTAGGTTAAGTCAGGTTAGGTTAGGTTAGGTAAGGTTTGTCAGGAAACTGGACAAGTGTTTCCTGACGTGGGACTTGGTCATATGATGACCCACAGCTGGAGCTTTTGGTCATCTGACCGAGGCCTTCCACTGGCTTACCTGTCCACCGCTGGTTATAATTACAACCAGATTATTTTAGGAATGTCAAGTATTCTTGACTGGTGTACAGATGATATACGGCCGTAGTAACCCTCGTTTAGCAGACAGACTTCAAACTTACACCTGCGGCCAGTAGTAACAACCTGATTGGTGAGGTCCTGATCCACCGGGAGGTCTGGTCGTGGACCGGGCCGCAGGGGCATTGATCCACGGAATACCCTCCAGGTGGACTCCGAGTAGAATGGAGGGGGGGGGGGGTTATCGTAATGCTGGTGAAGGTCTCAAAATTCAAGGAACTGGAGATACCATTACCTTCCTCGGATCAAATATAATTACCTCCCATTCCTGAGGCGTTACATCAAACCTACGGGTTTATTGCTTCCCTTGAGTTTAGCAATAATAATATGAACCTATCAAACCAATTAATGCCATTTAACATTAGTGGCTTGCCAGATTGAACAGTCAACAGAAAATCCTGCTCAAGGTAATGTCACAGGTTCCAGGTATCAAACAATTTGCAGTTTTTTAACTATAGTATTTGCACGCGTCTGGCAAGACAGTGATGGAGTGAGTGATGATACAAGGGTTTCTTCTTTTTCGGGTTACCCTGCCTCGGTGGGAAACGGCCGATATGTTAAAAAAAAAAATGATGTAAATTTATTAATTTTGTTGTGCGTAGTTAGGAAGGCAGTCGCTCACCCACTTTCCATGTGCACACATATATATCTTTTGAGAGCCAACATTTCACTGCATTTCACAACCTCCGCTGCCAAGATGAATTATTCTAGTAACGTTTTCCCCCTGACATATTCTGCAACCCACGCAGCTTTTGTTCACTCGTGCAGCACTAGTAGGCATAGCTGGTCTGTGTTGTAGTGACACTTACACCACTGGTAGGGCATAGCTGGTCTGTGTTGTAGTGACACACCACTGGTGGGGCATAGCTGGTCTGTGTTGTAGTGACACTTACACCACTGGTAGGGCATAGCTGGTCTATGTTGTAGTGACACACCACTGGTGGGGCATAGCTGGTCTGTGTTGTAGTGACACTTACACCACTGGTAGACATAGCTGGTCTGTGTTGTGGTGATACGTATAGCACTGACAGACATAGCTGGTCTGTATTGTGGTAACATGTACACCACTAGTAGACATAGCTGGTCTGTTGTAGTGACACGTATATCACCGGTAGACATAGCTGGTCTATTGTTGTGACACGTCTACCTCTGGTAGATATAATTGGTTAGTGTTATGGTGACACGTACACCACTGGTAGACATAGCTGATCTTTGTTGTGGTAACACGCACACCAGTGATAGACATAGCTAGTCTGTGTTGTGTTGCTGATGCAACACGCAATCCAACGTAGGGCCACACAACATGGCCGATCAAGGAACTTACCTCAGAGACAGCAAGGAGTGAATTACTTTATACACGACAGCATATATGTTAAAATTTGAAGTGTATTGCGTGTATGCGAGAGATATTTTACAAGAACTGGGGGGACTTCTTGCACCGTTACGTAGCGCAAGTGCGTAATTTAGTCTAGTATAAAGTTGGTGACAGTGGGGCCAGAATAAGACTGCATGACGAGGCTGCAGCGCTCTCAGGGTCACCCACGCTCTGGTAATTACTTTCCTGCTACTCTCCTCTTCTAGGACCCTTGGTGGGATGGGGAAAGGGGGGGGGGGTTCCCTTCATGTTTGTGAGGAGGGATCTTGAATCAGGAAATTGGAGCTACCCTCCCCTTCCTCGGATTAAATCAAATTATCTCTTATTCCCTAGGCGCTGCATTAATAATAATAATAATAATAGTAATAATAATAATTAAAAACATGCTAGTGTTAAAATGCTAGTATATGGAAGAGGGATTACGAATTTTTCAGATTCTTATTATTTTCCCTTGCCTTGCACGTCTACTACTGCACATATACATATTTTTTTCCTTTGTACATGTAAATCGATAACGCTCAGAGCGACGGCTGCTACACCAACAGTCAGGCTAATGTTAAAATAATTGCATCTCTTTTTAGTTATGCAGAATGTGTGACCACAACAATGCTAATGGATTTGCTTAAAGCATGGAGTTCATATAAGGCAATGCATGCATGGAGATTATTATTATTATTATTATTATTATTATTGGAAATAATTGGTATAAAATACCGACACAGTGGAAATATTTATTATTATTATTATTATTTTATGGAAGGGATGGAAAGCCAGAAGTGTAAGTCATGGACTTAGTGTTGTAATCATTGTGCATGATACGCTATACATCATATTCTTGCACAAACCCACAAGAATATTTTGTTTTCGCACAGAGATTCTACATGGTATGGATTTAGAATTCTCATATTTATTTTGGCAATGGTGTTATCCAGACCAGGTCTACTAGTTCATGTCTTGATCAACAAGGCAGTTGGTGCTTGCCGCACGCAGTCAACTGTGTTAGCTGTGTTGATATGTTTGCGGCTAGCACTAACTGCCGTGGTGAACAGGCACCACAAGTCATTTGATCAGGAACTGTTTTCAAGAATCTGTGGAGTTCACTCTTGAAACAGCTAAGGGTATGTTGGTGATCCTTCTTACGCATAACAGGAAGGCGTTAAAGAGTCGTGGTCCCCTAACACTTTTGAGTTCTCTCTGTGTACTCGTTGCTCCCTAGCTTTTCATTAGAGGTATTCTACACCCTCTGCCAAGCCTCTTGTGTTTATTAAGTAGTAATTTCGGCGTCCAGGTTTGGGACACCCTGTCAGCATAGTTGCTGATCCCTGTATTCCCTGTATTATATAGCATAGCATATTAGTATCATCCATGTGCTTTAGATACGAGATCCCTTGTAGGCCTGTGGCTTTGTGTGACGTCACGGGATACAGATGTGTAGGCTCATACCTCTGCCCCGGCCTCACTCGGCGGCAGACCATTCAGCGGACAGGCAAGGCAGCTGGGCTCCATCCCTCATCTCAGTCTAACAATATAGTTACCATCCTACAAGTGTGTCTACCTTCAACCTGCGATATCTCCATTAAAGAACCCTTTACGATAACCCCTCCCATATAAAGCTGGAGTCGTCCCTGAGGTTGACATTCCCTAATAATAATAATAATAATAATAATAATAATAATAATAATTGGGTATGCGCTGTGGTGTTTGTGTGAGAGGGCCGGGGCAGGAGACAGCTAGCATGGTCAAAACCGAGGAGCTTTGAGTGGTCAGTTCAGCACTTCCCCTACAATCACCACATTTCGTACGTTTATATTTATTCTCCAGGAGCACCTTCCAAACATGGGTCTTTTCGAGTGGGTAATGTAAAACTGCAGGTACCAATAATAGTTCAATAGCTAGAGCCCGGTGGTTCTATTCTTATGGCTGGAGATGGATGATTGCTGTCATGCAATCATGGTGCCGTTGGCACTATGGCTGCCCCAGGGCGCTGCAAGCCTTGTACGGATGTGGTGCAGTAGTTAACTACTGTTAGTGATGCATATGTAGTGTCTTCAGTTTGGTGTTAACTATGTGACAGCGCTTCTCAAAACTTAAACCTCGGCTCATTTCAGGGCCAACTACAACACTCGACCTTTAGGTGTGACCACTCACTACCTGTGGTCTGCAGACAGGGTCGAAGACGGATGATGCCCACTCCTTTCTACCACAAACATAATTTATATCACATAAAATATATAAGCCTTGATACTCGATACGTACAAAGCTGTTACAAATTTTGACACGTAAGCAAATGCAAGGATACACAGTATTTATTAGAAAGTTTCGGTCGAGGGACAGAAGTAATCAAGGTTCCAGGACCGAAACATTTTCTGATGTCCTAGTGTTTGCTAACGTTTTTTTCTAACCATTACATAAAATGCCTATCGATAAAGCCAAAAATGTATTAGTAGTATTAGTAATAGGCCTCATGGCCCATGCTAGGCAGTTCCTACTGGGCCATGCTGGAGAGGCCTTACACCCACCCAATCATCCAAATTAAAAGTGACACTATAAAATATTTCTGCGACGTTACTCAGCGGTTTATTCCACTCATCTAAAACTCTCTTGTCAAAATCAATGCTTTATTATATCCCATTATACCCTTTTCTAAATCTGTTTTACATCTTTGCTCCTTCCATCTTAAACATTCATCTCAGTAGCCAGTATGTCAGCCTTCTTTTTCTGTCTCTCAGAGTGTAACAAATTGCCTCACCGTAGAACTCCCACCTTCACAGAGATCAAGCCTCAGCGGCTGTACGTGGACGAGAAGGAGCAGCCCCTGACGATGCTAACGTCGAGTCGGGTTCCTCAGCAGCTAATGACCCGTATGGTGGCCATCTTCCTGCGGGAGTGGCTAGGCTACGTCAACCTCACCATCACCACCGTTGCTGACACATTTGACCCTGGCAGCGTCATCAATGCCATGAAGCCAGTCCACATTTATGACAATAACCCGTGAGTATTGGGCATGTGTTTTACTGTGGGTGCAGTGTATTATCGCAATCAAGTGTTTGTCGTATTGCAGTCTGATGTTTGTTGTAGTTTATTTCAAGGAAGTGTATTTGTTATGGATAAGCGTTTCTTATAGGCAAGTGTGTTTGTTGTATTCTCCTAGTTGTACTCACCGATGGAGGGGGATCGAGACTCAGCTCGTGCCCCAGCCTACTAGACCACTTGGATCTTCATCAGTGATTTCTAGCCTCTTGGGCCTTATCATATCTACTCTTGAAGTTGTGTACAAAATTTGCCTCCACCACTGCTTCATCCAAGCATTCCACTTCTCAGTCACTATGAGACTTAACGAAATACTTCATGACATATACCTATTGCTCAACTTTGTGTTCAGCTTTTACATGTATCCACCTTATCCTGGTCTTCTTAATTAAAATAGCCTGTTGCTATCTGCTCTATTTATCCCTCTAAGGATTTTGTATGCTGTAATCATAGTCTTCCCTTGTTCTTCTCTCCGCCAGGGTCGTCAGGTTTAATTCCTTCAACCTCTCCTCAGTGCATCTGTCTCAATTCTGGTGCTAGCCTGTTTGCAAATCTTTGGACCTTTTTCAAGGTTCTCAAATATGCTTTAATCAGCGTGGGCTTCATCCGGAGGCCTCGTGCTCAACCACTGGCCTGTCATATATTCTGAAGAAGTTTTTATTGAGGTTCCTGAATGTTATTCGGTTTGCTAATCTGGCATATGAATAAATGTTGTAGACACTGTTTGTTGTGGATAAGTGTTTGTTGTAGTTATGTATATATTTACCACTTGTGTCTCATTTTCAGTGTACGTTGGGTGTTAAATTTCCTATTTTTTTTACATCAAATTATGTCCAGTTTAGGAGCATGATATTTCGTGTGAAATAGAGCAGAGAATTATATATGGTGATAAAAAGTGTATACTGCATGCTTAACAGAGTTACACGATATAAACGATCTTAGGAATCCTTGCCCATGGTGCTCTGTCCCAGACCAGAATGAGTGAGAATAAAATACAGATTTATAGTTTATCGATAACCTGAATTATGTTAAAAATGACTCTAAACAAGAATTGTTTTCGAAATTCTATATCCGTGCCTCAGAGTAGCAGCCGAGGCTAATGGAATCAGTCCAAGCATTTCCATATTATATGACCGCATTATTTATTGCCAATAAATATTAAGAGTTATTCAAAGCTACGAATTTTTTCATGTTATTAGTCAGTCCAGGCATTTCCATATTGTATGGCCGCATTATTTATGGTCAATAAATAGGCGATTTATTCCAACATGCGAATGTTTGTCATATTATTTTTGATTTGTGTAAATTATATTTATAATTTGATAGGATCCGCTTGATTCCAACGTCACTTAATAATTTGCAGCTTATGTCTGGCAGCGCCTTTCATGGGGGTGTGCCTTGATACTAGTGAAGAGCTCTTGATCCAAGGAATTGCAACTACTCTCCCCTTGGGTTATTGTATTCATAGGTGATGCTAAACCCGAAAGGGGTCATACAACGTCCCTTGGATCAAACCTGATTTTCCCCTTAGGTATTTATTTTTACGGGGTAGTGCAGTACCAGAATAATTATTATAAGCAAAACTAAGCGGTAAACCCACAAGGGTCAATACAGCGCTGCAACCAGAATAATTATAGTACAGGCAGGCCAGGTCTGACACCGGGCCATCATATCTGGAATCATTTTCAGGTAACCCCGAGGATATTTGTTGAGACATTTCTCTTAGCTGGTATTTAATACCATTTCTTACTTGACTTCTACGGATTAGTTTAATAATACTAATAAAAAACATTTATCTTGAGGTAAAGTACTTATTTATAAGTCCCGTGGTGTATGCAGCTGAGACACGCACTGTGATAGCACATGCTAAGCTGGAATAATGTATATATAAGTGTAGACGTTGTTCGTAGTTTTATATTTACTATATATAGCCACTTGGCAGAGATCACTTTTGAGTGATACCCAGTTCAAGAGCGAAGCTTCCCTTCTTGTACTTATTTGTTCAGACTTTGATTAAGTGTGCTTGAAGCCTATTGATAACATGAACGTTTATTTATAATTTTATTAAGGTCATTAAGGCTGCATGCAACCTATCCACCACCAGTCAAGAAAACTTTAATCTCTAAAATAGGGAAAAAAGTAAACTCTCAAAGTGTTAATAATCACAGAGATATACACTTCTCGGTGTATATATCTTGTGTTCAAAGTTTTTCTTCCCAAGAAGGATAAAAGTCAAGGTCACACCTCACGCGGTATATAAGAGTTGTATGCTTAAAACTTCGCAAACAGGCAAAATTATTTACACACATCTCTCAGTCCACAGCAGGTTTCGAACCCTGGGAACTCGGCATCAGAGTACACAGTATTTTATTCACACAGACTCCAGAATGATTCCGAGTTTGCAGGTTCGAATTTTGTTGCGGACTGAAAAATAATGTTTGTAAATAAGAGTTGCATATTTTGATGTATATACACTGAGTGTAGAGTGTACTTAAATCACTTTTTTGTATTAAATCATTCTTGACTAGTGATGAATAGGTGCAGTTGATAGGTCGTAAACCGCAAGTAACTCGCATTTCAACTTTATATATCCTTGATAAGGTCTCATTTACATTATGCTCCTCAAATCTGATCTTCGTATTAGAGAATGAACATAAATACGCAGGAAAAATGTACACAAGATTGACGAAGTTGATCCCATGTATCAGAAATTTCTCCTACGAAGGAAATGAACTGACTTTACACTCTGGAAAGACGTAGAATAGGAGAGGGGACAAGTGGTTGAAGTATGCCAAAAGGATAACAGGAAAAAATAAAGGAGATACAAATAACGTGATGAAAGTCCAGGACAGAACTTCCAGCGATGGCTTTAATTAAGTTCGACAAATTTAGAATTACATTGGAACAAACTCCCAGGTATCGTCATACATGATGAATGGGTATACAGTATGAGCGACTTGGGTTGGGGGGTGAGTTAAAACTGCCTAGCATGGGCGAATAGGCCTGCTGCACTGTGCCTTCTCATTCTTATGTTCTTATATAGTGAGTGCGATCCCATCTTGGCGGCTGGCAGGCATATCTGAGTTGTGGTCTAATATATTTGGAGGTTCTCTCTAATAGCCACTCCTGATGATGTTGTTGACTTCATTGTGACTAAACTGTCATCCTGTATTTAGAGCTTATACAAGTGAGAGAACATATGTAGCATCATTGGATGACAGCCTCGCCATGTTTATGGAAACACTCTCACTCAGATTTTATTAACTTTTAGAAATAACGCTAAATGTAGTATAAACCTGGAATGAAAGACTGAATATAAACATTAAAAACATGGAATAAAAATTGCAACTCAACATTTTACATCACGGAATAAACAAAAATAATATATATATTTAAAAATGAACAATAATGGATACATTAAAACATGGAATGAAAAAATGAATAAATTTATGTAAATCCTGGAATGAAAGACCATAACGGTATTAAAACTTGGAATGAACAACAACGTATTAAAGCCTGGAATGAAAGTCAGTAAATAAACATATTAAAACCAGGAATGAAAGTCAGTAGATAAACGTATATAAACCTAGAATGAAAGGCAGTAAATAAACGTATTAAAACCTGGAATGAGAGTCAGTAAATATACGTATTACAACCTGAAATGATGGTGAATAAAAGTTAAGTGAGACTAGGCTGGCAGGTGTATTGGGATGTACAGTGTGATTATAAGATTTATATTATTTTTTTCTACTATTACTGCTGCTACTTGAGTGACTAAACTTATAAATTAATAATGCACGAACAAACTTTTTTTTTGTCAATATTTGCTTATTAAATTTTGCCTTTGTAAAAGTCTGATTTTTTCTTGTAAGCTTTATATTGTAAATATTTATTATTATAATTAATTAACCATTTTATTTTTCACATAGCTAGCCTTTATA